>NW_020956457.1:64028-140996 GCF_003031625.1 Empidonax traillii
GGACAGAGGGGGCTAATCCTCTTTAATTGAGTTTAGATTTTCTTTCAGAGCATGTACTAATAGATGGCTTTAGAAGCCAGAATATTCACTGAGGTGAATATTCCCATGTAAGAAAATACTGAAAGAAAGTGAATTTTCCAAATATATGATATTTGCTGAGGTGTTTTTCTAAGTCAGGGAACAGAAACAGTACTACCAGATCTGGATGAACCACTATGGTGAAGCAACGTGCCTCAGGTTTAAGGACTTTCAACAAACTCATCAGAAAGAATCCTGAGACTAACAAATAGGAATATTTTCACCAGATTAATTTTAACTTTGAACTGCAAAAATTAAGCCAGACAGAGAAAACTCTTTTTATAGGTATCTCCTAGAGTAGAAAATGCATGTACATGTCACAGTGTTTATTTAAATTATAGCTGTGTTAGATAGATGAGGTAAAAATGTAGGTTGGATATCTATGAAAGAAAATCTGAATGAACATGATAACATGTTCAGGAATGGTTTGTACAGAATGTCCCAGGAGAGAGCTGTGATTATCAGACAATGGAGAAGTGCTAATTTTATATGAGCAAAACAATAGCATTGAATTATATTTGAGTGAAAGAAATCCAGAAGTGTTTCCTGCACAAATAGTGAGCAAAAATTCACTGTTTCCCAATTTCTTCCATAATGAATGGCCCTGAATGGCTGTCTAAACAGGGGTACCTGAAGAGATATCTGAGAAGGTAGGATGAATCTCCTTCTTAAGGACCTTTCTGTCTTCACTAACAACAGGGGAGGTTTAAACCACCAGCTTAGTCTAAGTGTCTTAGTAAATGCCAGTCAAAGTCTCTGGGGTTTTTGAGAATCAATAATAACTAAATCCTTGCATTTTCATTTCACTAAGAAATATGCTTGATGTGGTCTACAAATATTTCTCATTGCCATGGCTCTCAAAACCTTTGTTTAGTATTTGTCATATCCTGGTTTCAGAGAGTTCCTTCTAAAATATATTCAACAATATACTTGGAAATTGATTGAAATTCGCCTAAAACTGGAAAGAAAACAAAAACAAACACCCCACCACCCAAAAAAACCCAGAAACAACCAAAAAAACCAATGAAGATATGTGTTTTGTTGATGGGTGTGATACCTTGGAGTTTTGATGTTTTGATTTTTTTTAATTTTTGTAGATCTTAGAAGTAGTTATGTAGTAAAAATAGATTTTAGAGTAGAGTAGCAGCAATATTAACCTTTACCCTTAACACACCAGCTCAAACCCCTGTTACTCATTCCCATATCAATTCCCTAAATTCTTTAGCATATTTAGTCTCTTTTTCAAGGCAAGAACATCCTAACCCTGGGCAAGAAGATATAGACATAGATCCAACAACCTTCACGCCTAGAGTTCTGGAAGGCCTCCAAGGACATTATGTGCTCTGAGGAAGATGAAGATGAAGAAGAGGGGGTCTCAAAACACCCTCAGACCCAATTTCCAAGAGACGTGGCGGGGGCAGAACCTGGGTGGTGGCAGGACGGGGATTGGGCGAAAATCATTATAAAAACTGTGAACATCTCGATTTCGGGGGCACGCGCTGGGGTATTCCAGAAAGCTGGGGGGCTCATTAAACCTTTGTATCCTTATCTTATCTCCTACCTAATTTGGCTTGGAGTCTTTTTTTCCTCACAGCCATTTAGGCAACAGGTGTCATTCAGGTTTTCCAGGGTTAGCTAAAACAATTCTGTCAAAACTCAAAATTAAGATTTTTTTTTTTTTTAATTTCCTGGAGGGACATGTTTTCCTACACATAATGTATTTTTTCCTTTGGAAAACTGAGACCCTAATAAGGAAAACTTGGAATGAAGAGTTGGCCAAGAACCCATTGCTTCAGGGTATGTGTAACCAGTGTGTCTCAGTTACGCTGCAGAACAGATGTCCCATGTCCTTATCGTTTTCCATTTCCAGGTTATCCAGGTATACTTTACATTTCCTGAAATGTGCCATCAGCCAAACAGTCCTTCACAAGTTTCTTAAACCACTTTTCTCCCCCGAATGAGACACCATGAGAAATATGACCCTGTGCAAAGAAAAAAAGAATTGAGTGCATATGGCCACTGAACCATAGTTCACATAAATCATCACTGTAAAATTTAACAACAACTTTTTTCTCTTGGCTGAAATATTTGGGGCATTCTTTTCTCTGAAAGTTCAAGAATTTTCATGTGACACAGAAAGTTGTGTTCCCACCACTCGTCACTTTCATCCTGTTCCCCAATATTGCAGTTTTATTCCAACTGATTTGATAATTTTTAGATGTCAACTTTGTTATTTTAGTAATGTTATAGATGATTTCTCAGGGACCGGCCTCCTGGAACCATAGGAATACCTCAACATCTTAGCTCTGAAGTATGAAAAATGAAGTTTCTGAATCACATGTTATTGGGCAAAAGTATGATCTAATTGTGTCCTAACAGCCTGAAAGACAGAAGATAAAGAAGAATTTCATAAAACTCTGGAAACTGATGGAAGAACACTGGCTCGTTATGTACTTCTGCAGTTTCTTCAGTGGGATTTCTTATCAGAGACAAAAGTTCAGTAGTAGCCTAAGGTAGCTTAGAATTAATTTTATCAGTGGAAAGTAAGAAGTTACCTACACAAATAATGACCCATTGCTGAAGCCATTGGATAAGAGAAGTCAAATCCTGTAGTGGGTGTTTACTAATGGATATTACATTCCCTTTTTGAAAGAGACAGTTCTCAGATTGTTGGGTAATTAATCACATCCGTGAAAAGTGTTTTTCTAATTAGTAACTAAGTTTAGACTATGGTTCTTGGATGCTCTGCAGCATGTCTGCTGCATAAAAATATCACTTTAAATGATGGCTTTGTCTCATGACTAGTTGTGCTGTGATTATCAAGTAAGAATAAAACTCTTCTGGCAGGTGTTTTTGTTTCATGACAAAGAGTTGATAGCCTTGTGAATTGAAGTACTTTTTTATGGTCCCATAACTCATTCAAACCCATACTGCAGGATGACTTTGTGGTTGTGCACATACAGAAAAATGCAGATGAATTCTTGTGATGCCCTTGCTTCACCAATTCTGCAATTAAACCACATGCTGTTGAGAAACAGGAACACACTGAAACTAATAAACCCACTCGCAAGGCTTTCAGTGCAGTGCTGCGCAGTCAGCACCTCAGACAGTATCGGGGATCTGCAGGAACAAACACACATTAAATATGGCATTTCAAAGTAATACAATCCATTACAGAAGACAGTGCTGGCTTTGGAGAGAACTTGACAGACATTGAAGTGATCAAAGGTGCTTTGATATGCCTAATTTTGGCTTACACAGCTGAGTTCTTCTATGGCCAACAGAGATGAATGAAAATAGTGGTCTCTTTTATGTCTTCCTGAGGGAGGGGTCAACAAATAGCATACCTTATGCAGGTGACACAGTGATGCAACATTTTTTTTTTTATTCCTAACTCAAATTAAATTAAAGAGCAAATGGTTGCAGATTGGAAAAGAAATTTAACTGAATGCCTGTACCTTTGGTTCTAAACACTGATATTTTCTAAGAATTATGAAAAAATTAATATTAACTTGCCTTTTTTTAAACCCTTCAGTCAACTAATTGCCAGTATGCCTTTCAGTAGACTACACAGTTTTGCTCTTTGCTACAAAGAAAATATTGTTCTCAAAGCACAAGTGAGCTTAACTGGGTAGGGACTTTTACATCAATAAGAAATAATTTATGAATATGTTATCTTTGCAATGTTTCAGTGAAGCATTGTAACAGAATTATATTGTCTCTGCCAAATATAAAGGCTAGTAATAGATCAAATCTCTTATTTGAATGCTTCTTACCAAGTACGTAATAGAATTATGAGTTAAATTGGACTGAGACACAGATGTTTAAAAGTAACAATTGAAATTTAAAATCTCAGTGAAAAACAAACCATTTTCTACTATACAGAGGCTTAATGCCTAATATTCTACCAGTGTTTAATAGCTTAAGTGTCTACATCAGCTTCCATCACTCAGCACTAGATATTTGCAAATAAAACAACAAATTTGAAACCTTATTACCCACCACAGGAATGATCAGTTTATGGCAATGACATCACCCTGGATTCCCTATTAATGCTTTGGGAAATCTTTGAAATCATCTGAGATATTCCAAGTGCTGGCCAGATTTTTTTTCTCCATGATTTTAATGTGTTCTCCACAATGATAGAGGAGATAACTGATAATGCTGTTAATTACTGTTACTGTTCAGATAAACAGTGCCGTGGGTGTTCTAACTAGTCAGACCCCTAGATCTATCAACAGGACCCTGAAGCCATCCCCAGGGCAAGGAGGGAGACAAAGATTAAAAAAAAGGCAAGACTCAGGGAGCTATACAGAGGGACTCCTGGCTGCAGCCCACAGAGTTCATATCCCAGGCCTTTGCCAAAATACTTCCCTCAGGAGAAAGGGGTTGTGAGAGAGTCCTGGAAGGGTGGAAAGCCAGAAATAAAAATTTTACAGCCATTTCTTGGCTCTATTTCTTTGTTGTAGCTCCTTCCCTGAACTAAGTTAAGAGAGACTGCTTTTAACATATGAATAGCTTGTTTACTGAGACCTGGGCTGATGAAGACGTAGTCCTGTGACTGTTAAGTAGCATAGCTCATCCTGTGAAAGTATATGTACTCAGCCAACTATTTTCCACATTGTTTTTCTTTTTTTCATGAAAAGCCAAAATGACAAATTGTTTGACTTTTGTAGATTTTGTCTCTTCCTGGTCTCTGTATTTTTTATGTGTAGAAAGACTGAGGGTGGAATACTATCAGATACTGCCTTTCAGGCATTGTTTTGGTCTTTTTTCTTAAGACATGACTTAATCCAGGAGTCAGTTTTGAGGTGAATACCTTCTGGAAAAGGTTTTAGAATCAGAAACAGTCTTCTGAATGGCTGCACTGATATCTAACACAATGTTATTCCCCACATTACTTCAGACCTTTAATATGCTCTTACTGTTTAACTCTTCTACTTTCTCTCTCAAACCTATATCTTCCCTGCAAGCTTGCTAGCACAATTTGGGTGAAAGGTTTCTTTCATTCAGCCCATATAGTACTCTGCCCTTGTTCCTCATTTCCAGAAAATCCTTACCTTCTCTTTTGTCATTGTCTCCTGTCTGAGTATCATCAGTGTCACAGTTTCTCCCTGGGATATTGCGAGGTGCCAGCTCTTCATGCCCTAGAAACCACTGCTGTTCACAGGCTGCACCTCGGTCACCCTCTACCCTTGAGCAATAAGAAGCTTTAGAGGCTGTAGCTGATCAGTCAAGAGAGAAACGTGTAGATTTCTGTAATGGAAGTCACTGTGGCAGGCTCTTGGAGATCTCTGGCCAGAGGGCCAGGGACTGTGGACTGCTGAGGTTGCAGTTCAGTTTTTAATGGTGTGACTCATTTGATTTCAGAAATGAATGTGAAATGCCGTGCATGGAAAAGTGTAAGCCATCACATCTATTACCTTGGGAAATACCTGTTTTATATTCAGAATGAAAGATTAGTTATAAAAATGTATGGAGATATGGTTGAATACACTCAGGTCTCTCCCCCCTACCCTCCTTTTCTTATTAGATACACCCTTTTCCTATCTCCATATATTCAAAAGGAACTTCATTTAGTCTTCTTTCCTGCTACAGTTGGAGAGGAAACAAATTAATCTCTTCTGCCTGCTTGAGACCTATTTGTGACAGGATAGTATTGTTATCAATTGTTGCTCTTCAAACAGTTGAGGACACTATGATGCACAGGATGCCAATTGCAGCACCCCAGGTGGGAGGGGGACTGCTTCTCAGCGGAAAAGGACAGGTAACAGCCTGACAGCCAGGACAGGTGTGGTGGGTTCACCTTGGCTGGACACCAGGCACCCAGTAAGCTACTCTGTCACTCCACCTGCTCAAAAGGACAGGGAGAGGGAAATACAATGAAAAGGCCGTGAGCTGAGATAAAAACATGGAGATCATTTAATTATTACTGTCATAGGCAAAACAGACTCCATTTGAGGAAACTGTTTTAATTTATTGCCAATAAAAGTAGGATACTGCAAAAAAGAACAAACCTAAAATCACTTTCCCACCTATCCCTCCCTTCTTCCTAGGCTCCCAACTCTTCTATCTCCTCCTTATGAGTGGTGGAGGGATATGGGGGAATGGGAGTTGTGTTAGCTCATAATGTTTTGTATTTGATGCTCCTTCCTCCTCACGGTCTTACCCAGCTCAAACATGGAGTTTCATCCACAGAAGACAGTCTTTCATGTATGTACTTGTCCAGCATGGGTCTTTCCTATGTTGTGCAATCCTTCATGAACTGCTCCCACGCAGGTCCCTTACAAGGTGTGCATCTTTCAGGAACAGGGAAATCTCTGGTCAGGTGCCTGGAGCACCTCCTCCCTCTCCTTCACTGGGTGTTGTCCCTTTGGTGTCTGTGCATAGCTATTTCTCTCAGATTTTCTCACTCTTCTCACTCTTCTCTTCCTTAATTTTTCACCCTTTATGAGCTATGTTATCTGATATCAGGTGCTACCAACATCACTGATGAGTTTAGTCTTGGCCATGGTGTGTCGACCTTGGAGCCAGTTCTGTCCAACATGGTGGAAACTTCTCGCATCTTCTCACAGAAACCAGCCCTGCAGCACCTCCCCGTACACACTACCAAATCCTTGCCATGTAAACCCAATAAAACTAAACATCTGTGATGGGATACTCTCTCACAATACTAATGTGAAGGAATTACTTCATATTGGTCCTTACACATTACAAGAGGTGGCTGTTCAAAAATGGACGCAAAGATAGCTGAGAAAGAATTGTGTCTACCAGCTTTGTAGTCTCTGTCAAGATAGGAGATGGCATTGTTCCCATTTTCAGGGAAACGAAATAGCAGGTACCCCAGATATCCAGAGAGACAATAACTAGGGGGCAACAGATCCTAGCGTCTTAAGTGCAGACTTCAGGGATGAATGTTAGTTCATCAAATCACCGATTGAAAAAGTGGAACTGTGTGGAACTGTTTTGCACCAGGAGTCGCTAATCTATTACAACCACAGTAAGAAGGCACACAGAGTCTGTAAAATAACAATTAAATACCGTTTGTTTGAGCTAGCAGTATGAGCTCACCAGTACTGAGTAGGAGCTGCCTGCAGGTTCTTATGTTTTAATCACCCGGATGAGCCTATTCTGCCCAGTTCACTGCTATTTGGATCACTGACTCCTCAATGTACAATGGTCTTCCAGTCATCATCACTACATTCCCACCCTTGATCCACATGCAGTTGAACTTTTTTACCGATATTAATAGTTACTGATTATATTAGTGAGTGTTTAAAGGTGATGCTCATGCAGCTAAACCCAGATGACCAAACCATGGCTAAGGTATTAAGGAAATATTAAGTCAGAACCCTTTCCTCCCAATATTCCACCCCCTCATTCAGGAGACCATTCCTGCTGGGGCCCGAAGTATAGGACAGGGTAACCTGAAGAGGCACTTAATGGAGAATATAGGAGAAAAGAATAAACATATAACGCTTGAAGGTAAATGCTCCAGTCCTCCTGTCAAGGCATTAAACCACTCAGCTAGCAAGGCATCATGGATAGGATGCCTTACTTGATGCATCAGGTCCTGTCAATGCCAAATGTTCCCCTCAATGCAACTCATTCAGCAGTCATGTTGAAGCAGCACATGCTGTCAAACTTGGAACAGCAAGTGTGGTGTTGATATAGGAGGTAGCACATCAGCAACTGGACTGGAAAAATTCCCAGCTGCAGTTGGGAAATTCCCAGCTGCAGTAGCTGCAGTTACTTCTACATTCCAGGAAACAAGTGCTTTTATGTCTAATTTAAACCTATGGTGAAGGCATACCACAGGTGCTCTATGTCTACTACGTGGAGAAGAAAGAGGAAGCAGGTACCACATACAAGCATTTACATAGTAATCCTGCAAAGATGTGTCCAGAATGTGTGCATATTTTGTAAGTCTAAAAAGCATGACGAGCCAGCCTGTGATAAGGAAGAAAAATATGAGTGTCATCTCCTTCCAGTAATACATATGCTGTTGCCCCAGCTCCTTCAGCTAAAATTATTCCAGGTCTGGCACCTTGAAATGGAGTGATTGCCAATACAGATTGAAGAGGTATGGTTTGCGCTTTTTCACACTGAACTTCAGTTTGGTGGTGGATTTGTGGCATCAATAACAGAATTCCAATGCTGTCCACCACCAGAAAAGGCCTGGGCATTTGTTGAAGACACCTGAAATACAATAACTTGAGAATGTGATATTAATGAATTATTTAACAAAGAGTAATCCTGACACAGTATCCAGCAGTGAATATATGTTGCCATCCCCTTGATGGGGGCAAGGGGCCAATGTAGACAACTTGCCAGGCAGTCAAACCCTACTGACCCTGCTTCCTTTTCCTCCAGGGTCTATGTAACGCCCCTAAACACAGCTACATATAATTGGGCATACTTATTCAAGGTATTCTTGCAGGCATCAAAGGCTTCTTGTTGTTGCTTGGCCCATTGCCAAAGAACTTTCTTCCTAGTCAGTTCCTGCAGAGAGTGCAGTAGTACTGCCAGGTATGAAATGAAGGTTCTCCAGTACCCTGAAAGCCCCAGGAAAGTGTGCAGTTGGTTCCCTGTGGTCAGTGTTTCCTTGAGCTGCCCATGCCAGACCACCTCTCGAAAATGTACAGTAGTACTTGGGCCTTCTCTCTGCTTTGGATTAATCACCCAGCCTCGGTCCTGTAATGGGGCCTGTAGAGATTCAGTAGCTGCCTCAGGTTTTCACTGTGACTTTGACATAATCAGTAGATCATCAGTATAATGGTACGCAGTGCTAGCACCTGACCACAACTGGTGGGCACAACATCAGCAGCCACCATTTGGTGGCAAATGGAGATACTGCTTTTAAATCTCTGAGGCAATGCCTGAAAGGTATGATGTTTTTGTTGTCAGGCAAAGGTAAACTGGTCCTGATGTTATGAAGCAACGGTTATTGAAAAGAAAGCATTAGCAAGATTCAACACTACCTTCCAGGGATGTAAATTTTTTCTGAGTCTCCACATGAGGGTTACCACATCAGGTCAGTGGGAGGATGGCTATATCTAAGTCTCCATAATTAACAGTCACTCTCCATGTAGTATTTGAGTTTCAAACAGATTGAATAAGGTTGGTAAAAGCAGTCATGGTGCCTTTAACAGTTCCCACTCCTTGGAATGCCTGAATCATCTGAGGACTGTCCTCTCCCCACCCTGGAATGCAATATCCCTTTACATTTACCACCTTGGCAAGCACTGGCAGTGCAACAAGGTCCCATTTTCTCCTTTGTCTTAGAAAGCTGCATTGTGCCTGGTAGCTGGGTGTTTGAACATAGCCCTGAACAATTATAGGATCCTGTCAAAGTGATAGAATATGTGAAGGAAAAATGCTGTGACATTCCGGAGAGGTGTCAAGTTATGCAACGTGCTGGTCTCTGGCTACTATTTATTGGACACTACTCATTATTAGACAGTACCCTCAGGTAGATGGGGAAGGAAAGCAGACCAACAGGCACCATGGCCACTCAAACTGCAGGTGAACCAGAGGAACAACTTGTGCAAGAAACAGTTGCACCTACATAGAAGAAATCCAAGACCAAATCAGCTTGCTTAGTGAGGGAAGAAGAGGAAGTAGGACCTTCAGAAGGGGAGGAAGAGGCAAGGCTGTGGTAACATCCGGCATTTCCTTCTTTATCTCAGGACAAAGGCTTTGGTAACATTAGGTCATTGCTCTTTTTCCAATTAATTTTTATCTCAACCCAGAATCTCTGCCTTTTTGTCCCTTTATCACTGAAGGGGATGGGGAGAAGGGAATAGCTGCTTGGAATTTAATTTCCAACTGGGTTTAAACCACAAGAGTGGTGGCACACACCATCATGCTTTTCATAGCAGTGATGCTGAAAAAGCTGGAAAAAGAACTCTCTAAGACTCTTCTGAGTATTAGAAAGCAATCATTCTTTATTGCAGCATGCTGAATGCATATTCCAAATTGTGCATGTTGAATCAGAAATGGATCTATAGCTTTATTCAGCTACCTAATTACAAATTCAGGCATGGCCTAATCTTGTTCCAAAACTATTCCACCCACTGTTCCACCCCCAACATATTCCTCGAATTTGAATCGGAGGTCCTGTTGGTGGTCATGAAGAACCCCTGGTGGTCATCTCCATTGTCTCCCTCAGTTTGTCCTTTTCTTGACCCCTTGCTTCTGGCACAGCATTGCATCTTCTGGTATGGTGTCAAGGTCTACGACCAGCTTTGAGTAGTTTGCTAGTTTTGTGTCCCTTTTATCAGTCCTGCTTCACAGATAGAGGAACCTTCTCTCTCATTAAAATTCCTGCTTGTTGAAACCCTTAACAAAGAACGATAAACTTCAAAGTTTAGGCTAGGCTGGTAAATTACAGTCACTAATAGGCTACATAATTCTTTACAGCTACAAGTTCCCCCTTTTAGAGGCTTTAAAGGACCTCATCCTGTTAAGTCTCTACTACCTATATTTAATATTGAACCATAAAGAAGAATGACAACTACTACAACATTGAATCATAAAGCAAGCCAATGTAAACCCACAAATGTTAAGTACAATTATCACAAAAAGCTGTTTTATCCAGGTCCAGTTTGGTAACCATGAAGTGAGTTTGTGACAAATATTTTCAAAACCTAAAGAGGTGTCATCAAGGGCTACCTGATGTAGGGTTTGAGTTTGTTTCCAAATTTCTGCAAGATATAAAGGGATTGGCACAAATACCCTGGAGAATGGCACCTCCCCCCCAACCTCCCCTGAGTTCAGGATGGTGCTGGATAGGCAAAAATGAAGCATGGAAAGTTTTACCCCATATCTTCTTATCTCTGTCTACAAGCTCCAGAAGCCAGCTGTCCTGCTGTCCTCAGGACAACCTTCCTTGCTGTTGAACCCTGAGGTAAAGAAGATGTTAAATACCTCAGTCTTTTCCTCATCTTTGGTGACTACGTTCTCACTCATGTCCAATAAAGAATGGAGGTTTTCCTTGCCTCTCCTTTTGCTATTGATGTATCTGTAAAAAGACTTTTTGTTATCCTTAACAGAAGTGGCAAGATTGAGTTCAAATTGTGCCTTCCTCTCTCTAATTTTCTTTCTACATGACGTAATTACATTCCTAAACTCTTCCTGAGTAGCCAGCCTTTTTTTCCATAGTTGGTAAGCTCTCTTTTTATCCCCTAATTTCCTTCAAAATCTCCCTGTTCAGCCAGAATGGTCGTCTTCCCCACCAGCTTGCCTTCCAGTACCCTTGGACAGCCTGCTCCTGTGCGTTCAAGACTTGCTTCTTGACACATGTCCATCCCTCCTGGACCCTTTTGTTTTCAAGGGTTTTTCCCAAGAGTATGCTCTGGACCAGTCTTCTGAACAGGCCAAAGTCTGCCCTCCGGAAGTCCAGCGTAGAGGTTTTATTGATGGCCCTCCTTCCATCCCTGAGTAGTGAAAACTCTATTACTTCATGGTCACTGTGGCCCAGACAGCCTCCAACCACTACATCTCCCACCAGCCCCTCTCTGTGAACAAAAGGTCTAGCAGGACCCCATCCTTGGTAGTTTCATTTCCCAGTTGGAGCAGGAAATTATCCTCTACACACTCTAGGAATCTCCCAGACTGCTTCTTCTCTGCTGTGTGGAGTTCCCAACAGACTCCAGCAGGTTAAAATCACCCACGAGAACAAGGGCTGGAGATTTTGAGACATCTGCCAGCTGCTTGTAGAATAATTCATCACACTCTTCATCCTGGTTGAGTGGTCTGTAACAGACTCCCACCTGGATGTCAGCCTTGTTGGCCTTCCCCCTAATTCTGATCCACAGGCACTCAGCCTTATTATTACTGACTTCAAGTTTTACAGAGTCAAGAGACTCTCTAACATATAGAGCCACCCCTCCATCTCTCCTACCTTACCTGTCCCTTCTGAGGAGCGTGTAGCCATCCATGGCAGCACTCCAGTCATGTGAATCATCCCACCACGTTTCTGTGACGGCAACTACATCATAGCTTTCCTGCTGCACGATGGCTTCCAGCTCCTCCAGTTTGTTACCCATACTGTGTGCATTGGTGTACATACACTTCAGCTGGGCTGCTGATTTTACTCTAAAATTGGGCTTTCCAAGCTTAGGTTCATCTCTGGAGACCCTAGGTTCAATCCCTTCCTCCTTCAAACCTAGTTTAAAGCCCTCCTGATCAGCCCTGCCAACTTACAGGCTGTAGTCCTTTTGCCCTTGCTAGATAGATGAAGCCCATTTGATTTGAGGAGACTAGTTACCATAGAATTTGCCCCATCGTCAAAAAACCCAAAATTCCACTGGTGGCACCAATTCTTTAGCCACCTGTTGATAAGATGGGCTTTCCTACTCCTTTCCTCATTTGTCCCTGATACCATAGGAACTGAGGCGAACACCACCTGTGCTCCTGTGCCATTAACTAATCTACCCAACACCTTGAAATCCTTTTTAATCACCCTGGTATTTCCATTCATGTTCTTGCTGCCAACCTGAACTACCAACAGTGGATAATAATCTGAGGGCCAAATTAGCTCAGGGAGTATCCTACTAATATCGGTCACCCAGGCCCCGGGAAGGCAGCAGACATCCCTGTGAGATGGGTCCGGTCAACACATAGGGCCCCTTCAGAAGAAAGTCACCGACCACAACTACCCTTCTTTTTTTTCTTTATAGCTGTGGTTGTAATCTCTCTGGTAGATGGGATGCAACCAGGAGGCCCTCCAAGCAGATCTTCCTCTTGACTGTCCTCTACCTGATTCTCTGGGTCCAGGGCCTCATACCTGTTCTTTAAGGGCACCTGGGGAGGTGATGGGGATCGGGAGGGGATTCTTTTACCTCTCTGGTCAGGGCCCTGTTTTCATTCTCCCCCTCATACACTCAGTTTACTCCATCTACCTGATGGCAGGAGTGGCAGGGCTTCACTGTCTCCTGCTGGACTTCCTTTGGGGTTGAAAGGGTTTGACTCCACCAGTCAATTTCCCTTTCACTTCCCCTAATGCTTCTGAGCCTCTCTACCTCTTCCTTGAGCTCTGCCACCAGGCACAGCAAATCTTTCACCTGCTCACATCGTACACAGATGCCACTCACACTGTCCTCTGGTACTAATGCCAGGCTCAAACATTCTTGGTGTCCTTCCTGGGGGGTTCCGTTTGTAGTGACATGTCCCTTGTGATAACAGCAGCAAGAGCTTTCACTTTTTTGGGAACCATTGCTGGCTTTAGTTGAGTTGTGGGAAAAGAGGGGGAAAAAAAAAGCTTACCTGAGAGAGGTGGCTGTGCCCCTCCTGCTTGCCCTGCCTGTGTGAATTGCGTCACTAATTGCTGTGCCATGTCCCTGTTTGCCCACTCCTATTCGCCACACTCTGGGTCGCTGGCACTCCCAGCAGGTGTTTAAATCCCTTGTGGATGAGTGGTGTCTGCCCTCTAGCCAGCTGATATGAAGGATGACCTTTCCCATGGCATTAACAACTATGCAGGGAACTGTGTAATTTTCATGGTTAAGGATTGAGCTCCTTAGGGCTATGGGTAGGTAGATTCTATTGATCTATCCACACCATTCAGATGTGAGAGTTCCTGATCCTGTGTGCATCATGTGTGTCGTATTGTCCTGGAGTTTGTGGACCTCATTGAAGTTTGTCTCATTCATTAAGATACCAATCAAGGACCAGCCTTTGTTCTTACCAGTTGTTGGAATTTGAGTACAATTCCAACAGTCATTTTTATGAAAAATATTACACACATTCTGAACGAGGGTCAAGTGCAAATTCTCATCCCAAACTCAGTTCATGGCTACCAGCAGTACACATAAAAGGAGTAGTTTAAACAATATTTCTTTTTATCTTTATCTGCAGTGTCCCCTTTTGTTCTACTGTCCAGGGAGCAGAGGCCTTCTTAATTCTGGAGAAGTGAATCAACTATCCTTTGCCACCAACCTAGACCGTGGTGAGGGTGATCAGTAGAACTTGAAACGAACCTCTCCACTTGGCCTGCAAGGGTTAACTCTCCCACCATGTAACAGACCCAGTCCCCAGCCTGGAAACAGATGGGCAGGAGTGCCCAATCCTATTGGTCTGTATCTCATGACGAATCTCTGTAGTTTCTGCAAAGCAGATCCTGAAGATATTAAATAATTTTGCAAATAAACTTTCCCCCTCATGTGAATTTCTCCTGGAATATGTGGAGTTTAGTAGGGCCTACCATATAATATCTCATAAGGACTTATATTGCCCCTGTGTCTTGACTGTATGCACATCCTAAATAGAGCTGTGGGCAAGGCTGGAACCCATATTGTGGAAGTTTCTCGACAAATTCTGCTTATCTGTGTTTTGAGAATATAATTCATATGTTCAACCTTACAACTCCCCTGAGGCCTATAGGGAGTGTGCAAATCCCAAGTGATTCCCACAGCTTGACTGACCTCTCCCACTACTGCTGCAATAAAACGTGATCCTCTGTCTGATGACATTCGTAAAGAAACCCCAAATCTTGGAATTATATGGTTGAGTAAACTTTTTACTACTTCTCTTTCTTTGTTAGTGCAGCAAGTGTAAGCTTCAGGCCAACCACTAAAGGTATCGACCAACACCAGTAAATACTTGTATCCTTCTCTGCAAGGCAGCTTGGCAAAATACATTTGCCAGTAGTCTCCAGGGAAATTTCCAGCTTTTGTTACCCCTAACACCGCCTTTTTGCTTGTATTAGGATTGTTTTGGCAACAGACTTCACATTTATCTACTATAACTTGTCCTATAGGTGTAACAGCCCACCCACTTTCTTGAATTTCAGCCTTAAGGGACTTGATTAGCTAATGATCCCTCTTATACTTTGGGGTAAATAATGATAAATTCATTAGTCTTCAAGGAATTACTGTTAGGATACCTTTTTCTGCTGCCCCCTTTGCTGCTTCATCTGCAAAATGATTTCTTAGTTTGGGGATTATTTTTCCCTTTTGATGAGCTCTGCAGTCCATAATAGACACCTCTGTAGGTTTCCAAGTACTCTGCAGGAATGCATAGATCTGTTCAGCATGCTTAATCCCACTGCCTGAAGTGGTCAACGACCATCTTTCCTTCCAGATGGCTAAATGGGCATGCACAACACTAAACACATATTTAGAGTCAGTCCATATGTTCACCTTTCATCCTTCATTCAATTCCAAAGCCCTTGTCAATGCAATCAATTCAGCTCTCTGTGCTGATGCATCAGATAGTAAGGCTTTTGCCTTGATTACCTTATTTGTAGTTGTTATGGCATATCCTGTCGTTCATTTACCAACCCTCACAAAGCTGCTTCCATTGGTGTACAGGGACTCTCCAGGGGCACGTCACTCAGGTCTGGTCTGATGGAGTAAGTCTCCTCGATAGTCTGCAAACAGTCATGTTCTGGCACACTGTCAATTAATGTGGAGAACAAAAACATTGCAGGATTGACAATAGAAGCTGTTTTGAAAGTAATATGATCTCTTTCCAATAACACAGCTTGATACTTGAGTATTCTACTGTGCCCCCCCTTTTGTTTGAGTACTGTCTGTTCCATATGAGGTACATATACAGTGATATTCTGTCCAAGGGCAAATTTCTTATCTTCGTGGATTAATATAATGGTGGCTGCTACAGCTTTGAAACACGTGGGCCACCTTTGACTGACATTGTCCGACTGCTTTGAGAAACAGGCTACTGCCCTTCGTTAGGCTCTGAGAGACTGTGACAGGACCCCTAAAGCAACTTTTTGTCATTCGTATGTCAGCAATTATCAAAGGGCTTAGTCAAATCAGATAGCCCTAACGTTGAGACTGTCATCAGGAAATGTTTCAGCATTTAAATACAGCTCTGGTATCATCTGTCCATACCATGAACCCCTTATGGGCCGATTTGCCTGCTTCATAAAAAGGCTTCACTAACAGTCCGTAATTAGCCATCCACAAGCAACACCACCAGACCATTCCCAGAAGAGCTTGCATTTCTTGCACTGTACAAGGCTCAGACATTCGACAAATATCTTCTTTCCATTTCATACTAAGTCGCTGACGTCCACAGAAGACCTCAAACCCCAAACAGACTACTGTTTCTTTTGCAACTTATACCTTTTCCTTTGAAACTCTATACTCACTGAGTCCCAAAAAGTTTAGCAAATTTACAAGTGAGCTGAATGCAATCATCCTGATCCTCGGCAGCAATTAAAATATCATCGACATATTGCAGAACAACACCCCCAGAATTCTGTCTTCTCCAGTCCTCCAAATCTTTTGCCAACTGGTTTCCGAATATGGTAGGGCTATTTTTAAACTCTTGAGGCAGTACAGTCCATGCTAATTGTGTTCTTCTTCCTCTTTTGGGATTTTCCCACTTGAAAGCAAAAAATTCTTGACTCTTTGTATTCAGGCGAATGCAGAAAAAGGCATCCTTAAGATCAAGTAGTGTAACACACTCTAAATCATCAATTAATGTAGTTAAAAGAGTATAAGGGTTGGCTAATACCAGATGTGTATCCTCTATTATTATATTAATTGTCCTTAAATCCTGTACTAATCAATAACTCTTACCATCAGCCTTTTTTTTACTGGTAAAATAGGGATACTGTATTTGGATTCACATTCCACTAATAACCCAAATTTAAGAAAGTTTTCTATTATAGCTATTAGTCCTTTGTGACTTTCTAGCTTCTAAGGATATTGGTTTTGCCTTATCAGTGTCAATCCTGGACTGAGTGATATGCTTACAGTCTCTGCTTGTTTGGATCTCCCAGGAATGCCACTAGCCCATACTACAGGGATGACAGCATCCTTGACTTCTGCCAGAATTTAGCTATACTCCTTCTATATGAGAAAGGTAGCTGCCTCAATATATTTAGTTTCAAAATTATAACCTTTGCACCCCAATTTTGGAATTTGATTTCAGCTTCTAGTTTCTCCAGTAGGTTCCTGCCTATCAAAGGTTTGGGAGAATTTGGCAAGTAAAGAATTTTATGAGTCACACATGGTTTTCCTAACTTAAATGTCAAGGGTTGAAAAAAAGGCCTTGTTTCACTTGTTTCTGCTGCACCAATTACTTTTACAGTATCCTGGCTCAGTTTCCTTTCTGAGGTGTTTAATATAGAGTATGTCCCTCCAGTATCTACAAGGAATTCTATTTCATCTTTCCCCAGCTTAGCCATAACCAGAAGTTCTGCTAGGGAAAGTTCTTCCAGTCTCCTTCAGGCCTAGTCAATAGCCGTCAAGGGATTCAGGGGATCCTTTAGTTTTAAAGCTGGACATTTTCTTTTCCAATGTCCCTCTTGCTTGCAATAAGCATACTGATTACTAGCATACTGATTACTACCCAAAGGGGCTGGAATGAAGCTGACTTGTCCTCTTCCCTGACCAGTTCCTTTTACTACTTTCTCAACCAGGCTAATTTCTTCTAAAAGTGTCTATATCTTCACATCTCTCCTTTCTTTCTGGTGGTGCCTATTTCTGTATGCTACCTGTGCTATATCCCAAAATCTACCCAGACCCCTACTGTTGTTTTTTTTTCTTTCTGCGACTCTCTCCTAATGTCATCCCAGGACTGATCAACAAACAGAAGAATTAACAGAACTTTTCTGTTCTTTCTATCAGGATCCAAAATTGTATACTTGCATGTAGCCTCCCTCAGTCTATTCAAAAAATCAGTCGGTGACTCATTCCTGCCCTGTTTCACCTCACATAATTTTGACCAACTTATTGCTTTCGATATCGCATACCTTATTCCAAACAGAACCCACTTCCATTATTGTATCAAGAACTCCATTTCTGTTGTATCATCAGGATCCCAGCCATGGTCAGTCAAGGGAAAGTATTAGTCCACTCTGCTTTGTAGGATCTGTGCTGCTATTTGTGCCTCAACGTAGGTCCTTGCAGCTTTTTGGATCATCTCCCTCTCTATGCTGTGAAACAAGACACACATTATAGCATACAGGTCCTGCCAATCAGGCTATCAGCTCTAAATCAGTCCTATATAGGATACTTTTTCCAGCAAGACACTGATTTTTGTGGAGACCTGGCTTTGCTTACATGTTCATGCAACATCCCCATATTATAGTGTGAGGCTGATGTACTCTTCATGTCTTATTTTTTTAGCCAATCATCATTTCCATAGCCTTAGCAACACCATCAGGATATTCCCCATGGCTCCCAACTGCAGCCTTCCACTGTAGTAAGTCAATTAAAGAAAATAGTACTTTCACCATTACTGGACCAGTATTTCCCACAGCTTGATGTAAGGGAGCTTGAAGAGCCTCCCCACAGTTTTTTACTGGTGACTGATGGGCAGGAAATCTCCAAAACTAAAAATTTCCAGAACCAAAACCAAGAAAGAATGCTTTTTTACCTTAAATAGGGGGACATGCTTGGGAAGTCTTGTGGCTCAGGGAGCAGAGATACCCCATCAAAAACAGCTCAGTGCAGGCTGGAGGTTCCACGGTCCCACGAGTCCTTTGATCTTCAGGAGCTTGTCCCACCTGGGTTGTCAATCTGATGCCCAAAAACCAGGTTAAAGAAATTCTCCAAGACTCCTTTTGAGTTTTAGAGAGCAAAAGCGTTTCTTTATTCTTAGCATGCTTGATACACGTGAGATTAGAGTTAAGTTTTTTTAGTTTTAACTTTTAAGCTATATTCATTACCGTATATGGCTACCTCCTTTATCCAGTCTCCTCTAAGACAATGGTTGGTCAACTTTCACCACACGGTCCAGTTGCTTGTGTGTTGTAGTCAACAAGGAGCTTTGGTGCAGGTGGAGAACGCAGGCACCCAGCACTTCTTGTCTGTTTACACAAAATGAGCAAAAGCAGTAGTGCAGGGCTTCACATAGAGGTTCTGCATGAGATAAATCAAAGGTGTTATTTTAGATTAAAACTCAAGAGTTTGTGTCTTCTCTAGTATGATATGATTAATATAGCCATTAGTTCTGCATACTGACCACTGTCCTCCTCCCGCATTGCTGAGATAGATTATAGGTGGCAGTCTTTTACCACCTCTCCCTTTTGACATACTTGACTGATCCATCCGGGAACCCAGCACGCTGTATCTGCTTAAAGATGTTCATTTCTTGGGGCTCCCTGAGCCCAAGCAGGGGTTTCACAGCTCCAGGTGACACTGAGTTGCATTTGACAGTCTTATTTAGGCTATTTTTTCTAGCAAGACACTGATTTTTGTGGAGACCTGGCTTTGCTTGCACGATAATACAACATCCCCATATCATAGTGTGAGGTTGATGTACTCTCCATGTCTTATTTTTGCAGCCATGCTCTCTTACAGTGTTGATGCCTCTCTAACATCTTCCTTGCTAGGTGCAGTTACTCAGGTGCTACTGGCATAATGGAACATCTCACCCTTTAGGAAGTGGCTACTGTCCTCCACAGGCTGTGCCACGGTCCCCTGAGAAGGTGTGGGGCTGTGCCTGCTCGCTTGAGGCATCACCAGGGGGTCTTCCTTCTAACAAGCTTTGCCAACAGTCCTCCAGCCTATGTTCTTGCAGACCCCTAACTAGGGATGGTCAAACACCCTTTCAGCTGGTGTTAGGCAGGGGACCTATACCAAAGCAGGACCTCAAGTTCAACTAACAGACAGTAGCTTGTGCAAAAACATGCACAAAAGGGGTCCTCATCTGAGTTCAAACCATCACAAAGAGTCTTAAGTATAGCAGAACCTTCACCATTTTGTTCCTTTTGCTGGGCTTCCAAAGAGCTTACTTCAATCACTTCAAAGATCTACTTAGAGCAATCCTATGGATAGGAGCTTTAGAAGAGGAGGGAGTCCAAGACAGCTGATTCAAGCATCACTTCCTTCCAAGCTCAAGACCAGTATATTCCCATGAGCAAGAAATCAGGCAAAGGGAGCAAGAGACCTGCATGGATGAGTAGGGAGCTTCTAGCAAAACTCTGACAGAAGAAAGAAATGTATGGGTTGTGGATAGAGTGACAGGCCATGTGGGAGGACTATAGGAACATCGTCATGGTATGCAGGGATACAACAAGAAAGGCCAAAGCCCACTTGGAATTCAATCTGGCAATGGATATCAAGTACAACAAATACATCAGCAGCAAAAGAAAGACCAGGGAAAATTTGAGGTCACTGCTGAATCAAATGGGTGTCCTGGAGATGGAAGACACAGAGAAGGCAAAATTACTGATTGCCTTTATTAACTGATACCTCAGGCTAGTCCTCAGGTATCCCAGACCTTGTAGGTAAGAGAGGAAGGCTGGAGAAAGGAAGACTTTCCCCTGAGAGTAAAAGGTTTGGTTAGAGATCAGCTAGACAGACTCAACATCCATAAATCCACTGGCCCTTATGGGATGCACCCATGGGTGCTGAGGAAGCTGGCAGATGTAGTTGCTCTGCCACTCTCCATCTTCTTTGAAAAATCACGGAGGATGGAAGAGGGGCCTGGTGAGTGGAGAAAAGTCAATGTTATTCCCAACTTCAAAAAGGGAAAAAAGAAAAACTCAGGAAATAACTGGCCAGACAGCCTCACCTCCATCCCTGGAAAGGTGATGGAGCAGATCGTTCTGGCGGTCACCACTAAGCATGTCAAAGAAGGTCCCTGAGTATAGTTAGCATGGAGTGAGCTCGCTGCCCTGAGCTTCAGGAGAGCAGACTTTGGTCTTTTCAAGGACCTACTCAGTAGAGTTCCATGAAATAGAGGCCTGAGGACAGAGGGGCCCAAGTATGCTGGCCTGTATTCAAGGATCACCTCTTTTTAGCTCAGGAGTGATGCACCCCGACAAGGAGGAAATCAGGCAAAAATGTTAGGTGTCCTCCATGGATGGATAAGAAGCTACTGAGCAAACTCAGAGCAAAAAAAAAGAAGCTTTCAGAAGGTGGAAACAAGGACAGGTGGCCTGTGAGGAATACAGGGAAATTGTACAGGAAGCTAGAGTTAAAATTAGGGAAACCAAGGCCCAGTTATAATTGAGTCTGGCTATCAAGGATAACAGGAAGGGCTTCTATAGGTACGTTGCAAACAAAAGAAAGACTAGGATTAATGTGGGCCCTCTCCGGAAAGAAATGGGAGACCTGGCTAATCTGGACAAAAAGAAGGCTGAGATTCTCAACAACTTCTATGCCTAAATTCTTTGTAGTGGGTTTCTGTGGCTGGGTTTTGGTAGTGGCAGGGGTTACAGAGGTTGGTTTCTGTTAGAAGCTGCTAGAAGCTTCCCCTGTGTGGTGGAGCCAATGCCAGCCATCTCCAGGACAGTCTCCCTGATCCCAGCCAAGGCCAAGCAAACTAGGAGTGATAGTAATGCCTCTGTGATAACATATTTAAGAACAGAAGGATATTGCACAGAAAGAATTCCAACTAGGGAAGAGCAGAGTGAGAACATGGGAACAACAAGGTAGACACCAAGGTCAGTGCAGAAGGAGGGGCAGGAGGTGCTTCAGGCACCGGAGCTGAGGCCCTGCAGCCCATTGTGCAGACCATGGTGGGGCAGCTGTGCCCCTGCAGCCCAGGGAGGACCATCGGGGTGCAGAGACCCCCCTGCAGCCCATGGAAGAGCCCGTGCTGGAGCAGGTGGATGCATGAAGGAGGCTGTGACCCCATGTGAGGTCCAAGATGGAACAGGGTGCTAGTGGAGACCTGCAGTCCATGGAGAGGGGAGCTCATACTGGAACAGGACTTGTGGTCCCTGTGGGGGACCCATGTCAGTATAGCTCATTTGTGAAGAACTGCACCCCATGGAGAAATGATCCACAAGACAGCAGTTTGGGAGGAACTGTTGCCCAAGGGATGGACTCACATCAGGGAGGTCCATCAAGGACCTTCTCACATGGGAGGGATCCCATGAGAGCAGGGGAAGGACTCCTTTCCCTGAGCAGCGGCAGAAAAAATAACTAACTGTAACCCCCATTCAACAACCACCTGCACTGCTAGGGGGGAGGAGGGAGAACATGTAAAGAAGGAAGGGTGGAGAGAAGGTGTTTTTAAGACTGTTTTATTTCTCACTCTTTGGCTCTTATCCTGTTAGTAATAAATTTAAGTACTATCCCCACTTTGAGTCTGTTTTGCCCATGAAGGTAACTGAGCCCTCCCAGCTGTTATCTTAACTCATGAATCCTTAGCTGGTTTTTTTTGGTTGTTTTTTTTTTTTTTTTTTTTTTTTTTTTTTTTTTTTTTTTTTTTTTTTTTCCTCTCCTCTGTCCAATTGCAGAGGGAGTGAGAGAGCGGCTTTAGTAGTTACCTGGAATCCGGCCAGGGTCAACCCACTACAGTCTTCAACAGCAAGTGCTCTAGACATGCAACCAAAGTCGGGAAAGGCAAAAGCAGAGATTGGTAGAATGAAGACCCTGAGCCCACTGTAAGATAGGATCAGTTTTGAGACCATCTAAGGAGCCTGTCTGTGCACAAGTCTATGTGACCTGATGGGATTCAACTGCAGGTCCTGAGGGAGCTGGCAGATCAAATTGCTAAGCTCCTACCTGTCATTTTTGAAAAATCATGGCAGTCAGATGAAGTTCCCAGCGACTGGAAAAAGGGAAATATAACCTCCATTTTTAAAAGCCAGAAAGCTGACAACCCAGGGATCCACAGACCAGTCAGTCTCACCTCTGTGCCAGGCAAGATCACGGAGCAAATTCTCCTGGAAACTATGCTAACGCACATGAAAAACAAAGAGGAGATTCGTAACAGACAGTATTGCTTTACTAAGGGCAAATCATACCTGTCCAAACTGGTGACCTTCTATGACGAGGCTGCAGCACTGGTGATAAGGGCAGAGCAATTGACATAATCTACCTGGACTTGCGCAAAACATTTGACAGTGCCTCGCATTGTCTAAAACCGTCCCACCCTGCCAGCCCCAGCACGGTTCATATTCGCCCTTTTTCTTGGGGTAATGGGGCTGGTTTCCGTGCACTGGGGTTACCCCTGCCCTGCTGCCTGGAACAGCAATAACCCCTCGCGTATCCTGCCAAACTCAGGGTATCACGAGCGGGGCGGAGCGTGTGAGCGCCGGTCCCTTACCCGCGTCCCCTTCTTGCACTGAGAGGGCGGGGGTCGCCCCGTCCCGACCCAGCCAGGGGCAGAGGTGGCGGGGGTAGGAGCATCTTCCCGGCGGCGGAGGGCGCGGAACCCCCTCGCCCCGACCGTCACCGGCGGCTGGAGCCTCCCGTCCCCTCCGCCCCCTCCTCTCCCCCGGAGCCCACCAGCCTCCCGTCCCGGCGCGGCAGACGCGCCGTGCCCCCGCGGTGCCTCACCCGGGCTGCCCCCCGGCTGCGCGGGACGGCCCCACTTCCCGCACCAGCAAACGCAGCGCCAGAGTCCCCCGGCTTCCCTTTCCCCCGCCGCATCCCTGCTGGGACACCCCAGTTCTTCAGCCGGGAGAGGCGTCCAAAAACGTCCTTCTCGCTCTCCCCAGCCACCGCAGGAGCCACCGGGGCGACTCTCCTTGCAGCCCTTCTGCCGCTGCACCCAGGCAGGTCACCCACCCACCCTCAGGCGCACCCCTTCCCTCAGGATCTTTTCTCCAGAGAGGCGTTTCTAGCTAGGACCTGCCGGCTGCAACAAGGGATTTGAACAGGGAGGTTATGGTGTCAGTAAGAAAGGCACCTGGATTCTGTCTTAAATTCATCATTTAAAATAAGACTTATAAAAACTAATATATAAAGTGTATAAAGAAGGAGAATATTATAGTTAATCTTACGTTCGTTTAGGTGCTGGGTACTCCATGCTGGGCAGCACCAGAGCAGCCTCCCATCAGTGCAGCATGCTGTGCAGATCCCATTGGAAGGAAGGACTAGTCTGCTCTGGTCATTCAAGTTCTTATAGGATTTTCTTACAAAAAAAAAAAACTCCATTCATCATTTCTACTGTCAAACAGAGAATGTTTGCATAACTTACTGCTGCACTGTGAGATAAAGGCAAGGCCATGCAAACGTGCAATCACTGGTATGGAGTGGGAGCTGCCTGTGGACTCCTCTGTTATCATCACCCGGCTGAATTTGCGCTGCACTGAGGGAGAGGTGCAGCACAGCACAGGCCTGAAGGTGATGCTGTATGTGCACAGCACAGCACAGACTTGGGCCTTCACAGATTCACTGTTGCATGGGTCACTAAACCTTACTGTGCTATAGTCTTTAAGTCAGAATCATTGATAGCCCGTAAAAGTAGTTTGAGATCTCCATCAGTCTGGGTACATTTTGGAAGAGCCTCATGTCAAAAGCAGTTGCTCTCTGTAGCGGGGGATTTAAAGTATTTGTGTGGAGTGTGTTGTTCATGCTGATAAGGTAACAGTCTGTACAGAGTCTCTACACTGACATTTTGACAGCATGGTTTATTATTTAAGAGAAAGGGATATTACAGTGATATGCTAAATGAAAACCAGTCAGCAAGTTTTAATGTTCAAAATGTTAGTTGGAGCTCAGGTGGAACATGATCGATAGTTGTCGTGAGGGAGACTTTGGCCTAGCAGGCTGCATTCAGCTTCAAAATGAAAGAGCCACTGAGATTTATCTGTCACGCATGGTTATCTTCTCCCAGAGGTTCTTAGTTGCGAGACATTCTTTGATAATAAGATTGTTATAGTCTGACTACTAATTCCACTAAAGTCTATAAACTCCAGAATGATACTGAAGTTTATAGAAATTCTCTGCATGGTTACACAATAATTGTCTTCACTTACCAACAGCAAATATGTCTTCATCTCTGTCTTTTAGTTTTCTCTTCTGTGGAAATTCCTCATTTTAGGGTCCTTGCCATTTCCCTACTTGCTTTGAAAAAGTTAATTTCTCTAATGAATGGAGCTGTAGCAAAGAGTCACTTGTGTAGTGTTTGGGCCAATTTTAATCTCCATTGAGGTGGCCAGGGGTCATCTCACAAGCCTTGCTGCAGAGCAGACCTCTCTCAGCATTACACTTAATGTCCTCCACCTCCTCCTGTTTCCCAGGACCTTGGGATTGGTCTTTATTTGTCTTATATAATGTTCTTCTGTAAACATAACAAGCAAATTAAAGTCTTTACCAAACAGGAGAAGTAAACAAGGAAACTTTTCATGTAAAGTTCATGAACTATGCTTACTTTGTGTTACACATTCAAAGCCATTGATTTCTGAGGAAAGGAAACGTACCCTCTTACTTCATCAATGCTGTGCTCTAAGAAGGAACTTTTTGACTGTTCTGCTACCCTTGAAGTAAATATGACAGAGATTGTCATTCTCCTTGTCAGTCAGAAGGGCCATCTGGCAGTACATTAGAACAGTATTCTATTAAATTCATCAGCATACTAATTATAGGGTGACTAGTGAATGGTTAAACTGCCAGATGCTATGAAGATATATCACTGTCTGTTTATGTGGTTAGGCAAATGTTTAATTAAGCCTCCAGCTGCTGTGCCTGTTTTACCTATGAACATATCTAAAATGCATTCACCTGTGGGAAAGATAGGCCTGTTGTTGTCTTTCAAGAAGAAAAGCAGCTTAAACACAACTTGAGTGAAACATACAGTATATATATGTATGATTGAACTATGCATGCTGGTAGTAGCACCAAAACCATTTACAGGCTCTTACACCTCAGTTCTCTGGGTTGTGCTCCCTGATCCTTGGAAGATCTTTTAGTGCTCTTGCAAGCTTCAAAGTTGAGTGGTTTTGGAGACTTCAGCAAAGCCATGTTAGAAATGGCAGTACACAGCTTCAGTTAACAGGATGTCCGCAAATGATCCTACAGCCTTTTACTTTTCCCTATTCTAAGGAGTCTTTCCTTCAGAAAATACTGAGGAGGGTAAGCAACCTTCCAACATGACACAATACTTAATATTGGTCCCAGGGTATTCAGCATTCCAGTGAGACTGCTTCTTTACCAAAATGCTGAAAGACAGAATCCCACAGTTCTCCACATCTGGGATGTGGCCTTGGTTGAAACCTGCAGAGGATGATTTTCAAAGAGAATATAACTCCTTTACAATTGAAAGTGTTTGTACTTGGCTCTACTTGGTATTGTAAGATCTAGAGATAAAATCTGGAAAAATGGGATTTAGATATCTAGCTAAAATCTAGTCTTCATTCAGTCGAGTTTTTGTTACACTTCCCTTTTTTGTGTTTAAGAACACATTTCAGAAAGATGCTTTATTCCCACTTAGTACTGTGCCCATTGTTCTTAGAATCCATCCCAAGGCACAGCTATTGTGGTGACCAAAAGTGCAGACAGACAAGCTGAGATTTAACTGCAGAGCTTGAGTCCCCTGAGTAAAGAGCTTTTTTGGATGGTCAGCATCCTTGGCTGATTACAGAAGGTGCTTTATGCAACTGCAATTGCTGAAATTGTCTTGAACTTTTGCAAAAAGTTCTTGGCATGGTTTTGGCCTGGACCCACAAGCACTTTTCCAGACAATTCATGAGCACAGGAGTTACTGCATAACAAAGAGCAGAGCGATCAGGCAGACTGGACATGGCCAAGCATTTTGGAGGGTAAAGGAATTTAATAATATAAACATAGGTAATTTTGTAACAGTTGATCTTTTTGCCACAGTACTGACAGGAGCAGGAAGAAATAGGATACTGGGAAGTTATTTAGGAGATACCAGGGACATGGGCTTTAGAGGATAAAGTGAGAGTTTAGAGCTTCTACAGTGGAAGTCATAGTTGAAATAATTTCTCTATTTTTAAGCCTACTTTATTTCTAACTTTATTCTTTATTCTTATCATTTGCTAGCATTCTCTTTTGATAGTTTTCATACAATGTGCCTCAATAGACACATAGAGCTTCTCCTCTTGGGCACAAACACTGGACAACATGGTCCACATGATGGTTTCCTCAGGGTTAGATGCTGGTAAACATGCCTCATGAGCTCAGTAACTGAAACCCAAGCAGAATATTTGGGAGTATGTGGTGAGTTGACCCTGTCTGGATGCCAGGTGCCCACCAAGGCCACTCTGTTACTCCCCCTGTCAGCTGGGCATGGGAGAGAAAATATAACAAAAGTCTCGTGAGTCGAGATAAGTACAGGGAGAGATCAGTCACCAGTTACTGTTACAGACAAATAAACTCGATTTGGGAAAACGGGTTTAGTTTATTACCAGTTAAATATGAGTAAGACAATGAGAAATAGAACCAAATCTTACAACAGCTTCCCCCACCCCCCCCACCCCCCCATTCTTCCTGAGTGTAACTCCACTCCTGAATTTGCTACCTTCTCCCAACCAGCAGTGCAGGAGGACAGGGAATGGGGGTTACAGTCATCTCACCGCACATTTCTGCGGGCTGCAGGGGGATACCTGCTCCACTGTGGACCCCCATGGGCTGCAGAGGGATAGCCTGCCTCACCATGGTCTTCACCACAGCCTGTAGGGGAATCTCTGCTCTGGCACCTGGAGCATCTCTTCCCCCTTCTTCTCCAATGACCTTGGTGTCTGCAGAGCTGTTTCTCTCACATATTCTCACTCCTCTCTCTGGCTGAAGCTGCCAGTTTTTTTTCCCCCCTGTTTAACTCTTATCTCAGACACACTCTCTGATGAGCTTGGCCTTGGCCAGCAGTGGGTCTGTCTTGGAGCTGGCCCGCATTGGGTGGGAAAGCTTCTGGCTGAGTCTCACAGAAGCCACCCCTGTAGACCCCCCCATTACCAAAACCTTGCCACACAGGCTCAATACAGAGTATAAGATATTGGTGCCTCAGGAGCTTCAATGTCTTCTTGCAGTTTATGGTGTTTGCCTGGGAAAACAGAGAGAATATATTTCTGCCCTTCCCTGGAAGTTTTACTTATTCTCCATGCTTGGATTAAGAGTGTCTTGTCCTCTCACATACTTTTTGTGTGTGTGTGTGTGTGCACAGAAAAGTCCTCTATGCACTGAGCCTGAAACACCAAGAAATGCTTTTTTCTGAAGAAGCTCTAGCACCTAGTAACTGGGAAAAGCACAACTCTTATAGAGTGTTGTAGTTTATGGCTCTGGAAATTGTTCCTCTTTTTCTTTTGAAGAAGAAAATTTGCTGACTTCCCAGGCCCACTGCAAAAGGCATTTATGTAAGAGAGCTTTCAGATGAGGCAGAGACATGTTTTCCAGCTGACAGTGTAGGTAGATAGCTGGCTGACTGAACTGCTGAGGCTTAACTTAACAGTATTTTTGCATAATTTATTATGGCAGTTCCATAGGGCCTTGGGAACCGATCTTGATTATTTTAAATTTAAATAAATAAATGATGGATCGTGGGACAAACTGGCACACAGTTCCAGGAGATGAACCTGAGACACATCAAAGGCAGGCTCCCAGTGCCAGAATCAACTGCAGTTTTACAACTGTGTTAAGCTATGCAATTATCTTTAACCGCAATGATCCTGTTGGATTTGCAGGGGGAAATTTAGCATCAATCTCCTTACACAAAACAAATAAACAAAATCAGCACTGCATTTTCATATTAACACAGCACAACACAGTGCCAGAATGAATTATAATTTATGTTCAGAAGTGCCGCCACTGTCCTGGTTGCCTCACAGATAAATAAAAATGTAGAACTGTTGGTCTGAGAAGCTTGTGGCTACAGAGCACAGCAATGACCTGTAGAGATTGTGATCAGTAAGGTAACTCAGAAGAAACTATGATTGTCTAAAGCAGTGCTGGTAGTCAGCATTTTACCCTGCTGGGGTATACAACCCTGCTGCTTTCATCCATTATTGGCCCCGTTTGTCTATCCATTCACTCACCTCTAGGGAAAAAGCACTGCAAGAGTTAACCCTAAGAGAGATAAAGGATGATTATGTCAGAAAACTATCCCCTGGGCTAGAAGACAGGAGAGGACAACAACAACAGATTTGTGTGGCTAATACACTGGGAGGGAAAATACAACCCAAAGTGCAACATTCCTTTTAAACAAATGGGGAGAGACAGCAGGCAGCAATGCAACACATATTAACTATGGCAAATCAGTAAATAAATAAATAAATAAATATCCACTACACATCACTTAACAGTATGATCATTGTCAGAGAGAGCAGAAATTCTCTGCAGTTTCCTTCTCCGTCAGCTGGGCCAGAATCCAGTGAGAGAACAGGCTCAGAGACAGCTTTCATTTGAAAGACAATTTGTTTATTAGCCAGGCAGAAAATCCCATTAAAATGAGAGGAATTTCCATGATTGTGCTGCAGTATTAATTTTCAAGTATTCTGCCAAAAACTCTGGGTAGTTTGTGTAAGATGAAATCATAATTCTCAATGGGACCTTGAAAGGGGGGTGAGGCATGAGCTGAGTTCCCCGGGAGAAGTCCTAGGAGGCACTTTGACTTGAGGGATGTAAGATTCCTTCTCTGCTAGATTTATATATATGATATTTTTAATCTGAATTATACTAACAGTATTCATAGAATCATAGAATGAACTGGGTTTGAAAGGACTTCTGAGATCATCAAGTCCAACCCTTGATACAACACCATCATGGTTACTAGATCATGGCACTCAATGCCATATCCAGTATCATCTTAAAAACCTCCAGGGACAGTGAATCCACCACCTCCCTGGGCAGCCCATTCCAGTGTCTGATTATTCTCTCTGTAAAAAACTTCTCCCTAATATCCAACCTAAACTTCCTCTGGCATAGTTTGAGTCTGTGCCCTCTTGTCCTACTGCTGATTGCCTGGGAGAAGAGATCAACCCCCACCTGGCTACAACCTCCTGTCTGGTAGCTGCAGAGAGTGATGAGGTCTCCCCTGAGTCTCCTCTGCTCCAAGCTAAACAACCCCAGCTCTCTCAGCCTCTCCTCATAGGACTTGTGCTCAAGTCCCTTCACCAGCCTCGTTGCTCTTCTCTGGACCTGCTCCAGCACCTCGATATCCTTCCTGAACTGAGGGGCCCAGAACTGAACACAATACTCAAGGTGTGGCCTCACCAGTGTGGAGCACAGGGGGAGAATCACCTCCCTGCTCCTGCTGGCCACACTGTTCCTGATCCAGGCCAGGATGCCATTGGCCTTCTTGGCCACCTGGGCACACTGCTGGCTCATGTTCAGCTTCCTGTCAATTCAAACTCCCAGATCCCCTTCTACCTGGCTGCTCTCCAGCCACTCCATCCTGTAGTGCTGTAGGGGGTTGTTGAGGCCAAAGTGCAGGACCCGGCACTTGGCCTTGTTGAACTTCATCCCATTGTAATTGGCCCAACTCTCCAGTCTATCCATGTCCCTCTGCAGAGCCCTCCTGCCTTCCAGCAGATCAACACTCCCCTCCAACTTAGTGTCATCTGAAAATTTGCTGCTGGTACACTCAATCACCTCATCCAGATCACCAATAAAGGTATTAAATAGAACTGATCCCTGGGGGACACTACTGGTGACCAGTCACCAACTGGATGCAGCACCGTTCACCAGCACTCTCCAGGTCCGGACCTCTAGCCAGTTCTTAACCCAGCAAAGAGTGATATCTGCTTCCTAGCAGAAACTGAGTGTTGGATATAACTTTTTTCACTCTTTTCCTGCTCATTTGGTAACACTGTTCTTGCTAAAATAAGGTGCTGACTCCTGGAACAGTAGTACAGCTAAATAATTTTTGGGCAGGGTGAGGGCTGAGCACTGGTCCATGACTCTTCAGTGCTGAACTTTTAGTTTGCTCATGGACTGGCCTGAGCACTTCAATGAACTTTTTTCAAGAGAGAACACCGGCACGCTTCTGGAGAGTTTTTTCCCAGGAACTCCTCCTGGAAGACACCATGAATGAACCTGAGCCTCCAACATTGGCACATGTCCTCACACCACACAGTGGTATGAACAAAACACCCAGTCACAGGCATTTGAAATTCAGAATTGCAGAGCAAACCTTACATTATTTCAGAAAAAGAAAAGAAGGTAAAGTTTCCCATGCCTCTAAATCATAATTCTATTGCTGAAGGGGCACCAGCAGAGTACCAGAGGACATCCAGAGAGAGTATGGGGTGGGAGTGCTACAGGACAGACATGCCCTGGACATTGTGGATGTGAAACAGTCCATATCACTCAGGGACACAGATCAAACCCTCTGTTTTGTTATTTTTAATAGAATGGACATAGCCTTTAAAATCGAGATACTGGAATTGGGACCCTCCTCCAAGTGACAATGAAAAGAGCAAACATTGTTTTCCCATGGAGAGCATTAGGCCAGCAGGTGCACATCCCAGGTTAAGGACCAGCTTGCAGGTGTGTTTTGGAAGAAAAATAGCTAACAGATCTATTAGACCCTTACCTCCACAATGTAGCAGGTGAGCAATCCCATTTGGAAGCCCTCCCATAGAGAGCCTTTCTATGCTGTGACATGCAACACTCACCCGGGCTGAAGGAGGAGTCAGTTTTGCAATGTCAATGGATCCAACTTTTTCACCTTGAGCACCTTATAGGGCCACAGCATGGCAGAACCCCTACAAATGCGTACTTACATGATCTGTTGGCATCTCCAGTTTTGATTTGTACCTTCCTTTGCTCCAGGCATGCTATCAGTTACTGCATCTCATCTGCAGGGTGGAAAATTTTAGCCAAAGGGGATCTTCTGTAAATGGTTGAATTTAATCATGAAGCACTAATGTTACCATTTCACAAGATATTTTAACTGGAACAAACCCAGTAAGAATACTCATGTAGAGATGATGAGGTTGTAACTCTGCAGTGCTATGACCTTTTAGCTGATGGGAAAGTGGTCAGAAGGATTTTCTTGGGAATTGATTTTCCTCTTTAATGTTGCTAATAAGAGATGTTGATAATAAAGACTGCTGATAATAAAGATTAACCTAGATATTTATAAATAAAAATGCTATGCTTCTACTGTGGTTCATTTCCAGGAAAACTGGAAATTCCTTTCTAGATCTAAGGACTAAAGGAGAAGTACAACATGCAAAATAATTATTATGATCCATCATTTTCACCGAAACAAAGCAGAACAACAAACAATTATGACAGTAAATTGAGTCGTAAATTGGCAATATTCCAAGATGTATAGTCTTCCTACTTGTCTGCTGGCAAAATAAAGAGGATTGGGGTATGACTTATCTGTTGATTGGAAAATCTACTTTAAAGTTGCAAAGAAATTTGAATAGCAACATTTAATAAACAATAATTCTCTGTGCAAAAGCTTCTGTTCACTTACAGCTGCACTCCCCAGCTTATAAACTGTGGATGCTTTGAAGCAGCAGAGCCAACCCAACCCTGACGTGAATCCCTCACCACTAGGTTGTATCATCTTCTTGTTCTTGCTATAGGTCTTGTGAGTGGGTCATATTAGCAACAACAAATATGCGATGTATTTGCATAGGGGGAAATATTAGTTCTTCTGTAGCTGTCAGTGACAATTTTATTCCTGGCTGCAGCGCAGTCAGGGTTTTAATCTTTCCTACGAGTTTTATCTCCTCCTATTTGAAATCTGGATTCTTCCTACACCAAGTTTAGGTTCATAATGCATCTGAAGCTGTGGTTTTAAAACTATTTGTGGCCACCAAAGTGATGCCTGAGCTGTCGTAAAAGCACTGGGAAAGACCACACTGTTCAAAACTCAGATTTCAAATCCTGCCTTGTCCTGTTATCAGAGCAGCCAGCAGCTCCCTGCCCTGCAGGCGCTAGTGGGGGCTCCAAACTGTGCAGCAGTTCAGGGCAAAGCAGTCAGTGCTGGGGAGGTCCTGGCAAACTGCCCGTCCGTCATCTCATCTCTAGCCTGGGCTCATTCAGCCCAAGCTGCTGCTTTGTCTTCATCTCACAAAACCCCAATGTCACCAGACACCTCAGCAAAACTCAAACTTGAGTCTGTTCAGCAGCCTGGTGAGGATCAAGGTAACAAGTTTGTATAAATGCTATGTGGTTATGACTCCACTATGCGTAACTGTGCTGTTTTGGTGCTTGGCAAGTGCCATCTGGTTTTCATTTTCTTTCACAGTATAATTCATCACCTCCACCCTCACAGATTCACAGTGCAACTGCCTTTCTGCTTTCAAGACAGTTTCAGATACAGTGAGTGTGTTTTGATTTACTTTAGCTGAACTCAGCAGATACTACCATCAAGTCATTCTCCTTCAAATTAAAAGTAATTTGATTTGCAAATCTTAGCAAGATAGGACTAATAAAATCTTAACTTATAAAGCAATAAGATGCTAGTACCAACTGTATAATAACTCTGCTCACCACAGTCTAGGAAAATACTCTGCAGAAACATCATGAGCACATCAAAACCCATCAAAGCTATACATGCAGTCAGAATAACAGTGAGCAATTAGGAGAGGTGTAGAGAGGAAAACACCAATTGTAGCTCACTACAGGGAATTGTTTAATAGTCCTTGTTGTGACTCAAATTATTATTTCTGTTTGAAAAAGGCTGGATGCATCTTTCATTAAAAACTAAGTTTTGAATCTTACATTGTGAGAGGGGACACCGGTCTGTTCTATTTGTGTGTCTGTGTACAGGCAAGGTGAGCAAAATAAAATTAAAACTAAGAAGGAGCAAGAGAGAGAGCTGATTACAGAAGTAACAAAATGAGTAACTGACAAATCAAGAAGAATGTTTTTCTTGTAGGTTCTTGAGACTTCCGGTGAACAGTTTTCTCCCACTTAAGTACATACACTGGAAATACCATTGGACATAGCTATAAGGAAAACTTTAAAGAGAGAGTAAGATCCAAAGCAGCAGCCCACCTCTGGTGACATGGATTATTTTCTTTCTGAGTAACACTGAAAGCCCACTTTGCATTGTAATTTGATGTGCTCCTCAATTGTGTCTTGGGGTTCACTTTACACATTTTCACTGAGTGGCATTGTGTTTTGAGGTATTGTGAATTGCAAACAGGATTACCAGGTTAAAGGGACATTGTCAAAACATTATTTTACAGGCACATATGCACATTAAAAACCTTATTAAGTTTACTAACTCAAGCAGGCAAAAGCATAGAAAGTGTCAGACTTAATGTTATCTGTGTAGCTCTAAATCTGTCTTTTCCCCACATGCATCATGGCTACAATATTTAATGACACAATCACCAATTTATTTTCTCCCCAGGGGCTCCTGTCTTATTCAGTGTCCTCTGCTGGAAGCTCCTCCTTCAGCTTCCCGTTCCTTGGACATCTCCAGGCTCACTGCACAGCCAAACAAGACATATTTTCCACAGGAATACCAACTGGAAATTATCTCATGCAGAGGACATGTCCTTTGCTGAATTTAAAGCCATATTTAGTAGAAAGGCATTAGAGCTTATTGGAAAGTTTCAACTAGGTGACATGATTGGCTTTACCAATCATCTCAGCTTGTAGTTTGATAACCCTGCTGTAGTCCCTTGGAGTTTCCTCAGCAGCCTTGTTGAAGAAGAGGAACGGGACACAGAAGTTAGAGTCTAAGACTGAGCCCCAAGTAAGACAAATGCCAAAAAAATGGGAGGAGAAGTTGTCCAGGGCTGGTTCTGTTCCCTCTTCCCTTCTGTCCCCCCGAGGTGGTCTGTGGATGGCTGGGTTTGCTGCAAAACAAAACACCCGTGTTGGGCACCTGGAGACCTCTCCAGGCTGTAGGTGCAGAAGTGGCAGCCAGCTTCCCCTTTTGTTTCATTCCCTCCCTTTGTGGAGCAAGCAAGAAAACAAAAAATAAGGGACCAACCTGAGGCTCCAGGTTTGCTTTCACCCACTTAAAAAAAACTGAGGCCAAGCAATTAAACCAAATGCAGCAGCTAAAAGAGTCTTATCCCATAACAAAAATGAAGTAACCCAATCTGATTTATCCCAGTTTCTGGGTTGCCAGTATTGCTTCAGTTTAAGCCCTCATCCCTCCTCCACTGTGTCTGATTTTATAAAAAACTAATAAATTCTCTGCTGAATTTTAAAAACAGCAGTATTTGCATTTTGAACACCCAGCCGTTGAGGATTCAGCCCATTTAATTATTACTCTTCATAGGATGTACCCAGTTTTCTGACTCACCCTTACTGTGGAGGCACAGCCTGGCAGGGGATGAGCAGTGGGAATACTGGCCACTCGGCCTGCTGGTGTTTATTTAAATGTTACCAATTGCCATTCCTGATTTGGGGCTTGATCTGCACTTCGGATTTGAGACCGCTATTCCAGTGATAGCTCTATCCCAGCACTAGCTCTTTAAATATATGCACTGGTAATCACATTTAATTTGACTAGACTCACATAAATCTTTCTTTAACAAAAAAGATACATTTCCAGCCTGTGTCATGGACTTGTACTTTCATTAAATGCCACTGTGTTCTACTTAAATTTTGAATGTTTTGTTTACTTGGATTTACCTCTAACCACATTACAGTGAAAAAGAAATTCTTCCATGTTTATAATAAAACTTTTTAGAAGGTGCTCAAAATTTTCTCTCTTAAATTTTTCCACTGTTTCATTATCTGCAATGTGCTTATGTCAAGCTGTCTTGGCAACGTGCAGGCTTTTATCTCATGTATTGTGCAGTGCCAAGTGCTCTTTTTTTTCTTTTGAAATAATATGGGGTTTGAGATTTGTAGATTAAGCTGTAAATGCTTCTTCTCTGATAAAGATTTTGGATCAAGCAGTTATTATTCCTTTCTTATCCCAGCTGAAATTTTCCCCAAGTGGAACAGTGAGAACGGGAGGTGTCATAAAATCCATTAAAACTCATACACTGGATTTAATGCAGTGAGTTAAACTGGTGTAATAGCATTCACTGGGACACCTGAGCTGATCTAATGGATCTCTCACTCAAAAACAGACCTCCTTTTGAAAGCATGGAGGTTTCAGACAGTCTTACTGAATTATATATTGCTTTTCTTTAACATCAGCCTATTTTTTGGTAAAGGCCTCCAGGGTAAGGGCTGTCTCTGTACATGCAAACACGGCAGAGAACTACTGCTGATACTGGGTGGCTTAGGCAGTTTCGTTATAGAAGCATTTGCTACCACTCTTCTCTCCCAGCATGCCTGGGACCCAGACTAGATCAATAAAGATTAAATTAAAATAACATACATATGTATGAATGTTAGATTGTATATACTGCATCTGCTGCATACCTCTCCTGATATATTTGATCTATACACGTGAGTGAACGTGTGTTGCTGTTTAGGATACATACTATATGCAATATATAAAATCTGAAGTTTACATGACTTCTGTTTCTTGAGCAAGTCAACGTTTGCTGGGGAAGGTCATATTCTTAGTGAGATAATTGTTTAAAAAAAGAAGTAAATGTGACATAAGGCCTTGCATACCCAAATGCTTGCATCTTTCTTTGCAATTCCTGGTTAAAAAAAAAAAAGAGACTTTCTTAACATAAGCCACTCCAGCGCTGCCAGGGTTTCCTGATGTGCAATCCGTCCTCCTCTCCTCACTGCTGGGTAGCTGTGTGCAAGAATGAAGACTCGTGCACTGCCAAAACCTGTGCAAGAATGGAGAAACTGTGACCAGAAAGCAGCAGGCCAGAGAGAAGGTAAGTATGTGATGGGAGCTGTCTGTGGCAGCCCTCTGCTCCAGAGGCAGATCCACCTGGGTTGGCTGGGGAAACGCCATCAGACAGAGCTATCAGGAAAACAACACCTTGACTATTAATAGCAACAGCTTAATTCATAAAAGATGTTTGACAAATGTTGACTGTGGCCCGAGTTTTCGCCTGACTGAGTTGTTTATGAGAAAGAAGGACATTTATTACGAGGAAATTGGGCAAAATGAAAATCATTATCACCCTGCTGCACCGTGCATTCCTGTAAGAACACAGGTAAGCATTTTCAAATCAGTTGAAAAGTACCACCTTAAAAGTTCTCCCAATTATTTTTAATTCCTCCAGCTTGTTATTTGTCCTATAGATGATTCAGACTTTCTGGTTTTGTCTGGTAGCATCATCCATCACAAAGTCCCTGTTAAGGGAACCACTAGGAGGCACATCGTGGCAACCCTTAGTTATAATCTGTTATTACAACAATTTTCTAGAGTTTTCATATTAAAAGCTCTGAAATTAGATTGGGCATTAAGTAAGATGGAGCAAGCCTTATCACAGAGTTAGTGTAGTATTTTGCTAAGTAGAATCATTTCCATCTCCTCCCCCCGACCTTCAGGTCTCCTGCTTAATGGATTACGTACATATTCTCACTGTAATATTTATACCCATGTTGAAGTACATGTCCCTAATATGACATCTTCCTTCCTTTCTCTTTTACAGCATCCTTACTGAAACAATTATGGGCATTTGCTTGCAGACCAGTCACCCTCTGCTATGAACACTGCAGCAGGAGATCCCATTTGGGAGCTAAGAGCCATCTTCTGTCTGCTTATTCCAGCTACACTAATGCACATGAAATAACACAACCAGCAGCATTTTGTCTGGGCTGGAAACCATCAAAACATTTAAAAGAGCACCTTCATTTTAATTCCAAGATTTTTCAACTGCTCCAATTTTTGAACAAAAATTAGCTTGTGTTGCCTCATTTTTGTGTCAGATCATGGGCGATGGTGTGTTACCTAAAAATGTATTTTTTTTCCAGTTTGGGTACCTGATGCAGCAAGTCTAGCACTTTTCATCTTAGGACAGTGGACAGATGGCACAGGCAGCCAGAGCGTGACCCTTGAGGAGAAGATCAAACCTGACCAGCTGGAGTGAGGACAACTCTGACTTCCTTTGCTGAAACTTTTGATTTTCGGCAAGACAATGATCTGACCTTTTGACTGTATGTTCAATTCAAAAAGTACCTTCACCACTAAAACCTTAGTATATTTGCAAGCTTTCTTTCAAGCTAACCTCTCCTGCATAATAGACACCACATGTCTCTGCCTATCTGTATTCTCCCCCTGACCTTGGCATACCAGCCGACTGTACATCCTCACTGAGTTCTGAAGACAAACCAGTTCAGAGGAGCAGATACAGGGAAAATGGCATGTCCACGCACAGGCCTTAAGTGACAAAATGCTGATGATACCTAACACAGTAGCTGAATACAGTTAAGGATTTTTAACAGACTTTTCTTCCCCTGCTCTCCTGTTTCTAGTTCTGCTGCAGACTTCCTGAGATTAGGAGGGGAAAGAAGAGGCAGAATTGCCTGTACTATTCAAAATGACAGTGCACTAGGAATTCACATAACTGCATTGCAATGCCTTCTGTTTGATCATCTGGTACTTTCCTAGTACCACCCATTGTTCTCTTTGTTTCCTGATTGCTCCTCTGGAAGCTGATATTTTCAAAGAATCGTATCTTATGAGCTGGAATAATTTCCTAAATGGCAGTTTATATCAAAGATATCACAGTGTATAAAATTAAGCTCTTTTTTACTAGCTGTACCTGATTTTTTATTTATCAACGTTATACTTTTTTGCTACTTTATTGCCCAGTCAATCTCATGATAACCTTCTGCAACTCTTTGCAGCTTTTGTCTTTAGTCTCAAGCCTAAGTAGCTTAGCACTGTCAATGCATTCTGTCCCTGACTTCCCAAATGCATTTCCAGAACATTTATCAATACACTAAGCAGCAGAGAACTAGTTTTTAATATATTTCATTTATAATATTTTAATTAGTCTTCAATAATTATTCCTTCTTTCTCATTCCCCACAATTTCTGTATGGATATTTAGAATGGGATGTTGCTAAAAGCTCTTTGAAAATTTAAGTAAACTTTATGTGCCGGATTATCCTGACATACATGCTCAGAGTTTCTTTCAAAGACCTGTAATAGATTTCATGGCTGTGTATCCAATTCATATACTCTTTCATTTTGGTTTATGTCAATTAGCAAGGTACAACCATTCTGTAGAGATTCTGTTGAATATCTACAGAAACCTCCCACACAGGTGTGGTGGCTTTTTTGATTTGGTTTTGTGTGTTGTGTGTGTGTTAGGATTTTTTCTTTCTTCAAATTTAACAGCATGGAAATTTGCTAAGCACTTCAACAGCAAACACAGATTAAAAAACTCAGTATCTTTTCTGATCTATCCTTCCATAAGGGTTCCTTTACACTTTGACCATTTAGTCACCCTTTGACAACTGTCAGAGGCAGTACTGTACTGTACTGAGAGCTAGGAGCAGAAACAAATTCAGCCTCATCGAACCACGGGGATATAGTGTTAGCCCTGTATAGCACACAAATAAGTTTAGTGCTTGGCAGTTCTAATATCCAGACTTTCTGTCACACAGTAAACATTCTTCTGGATTTGTTTGTTTTTATTAAAAGGTGCTAAGAAAACATTTTGAAATTAAAAGTCTTACCCATTTTCCACTGCAAGTCAACTTTTCCAATCTACACAGTTTAAACAAGGAGTAGAGCAAGAGATGACTCAGGCATCATCTGTAAATGACTCCATGGGTCATATGAAAAAAAAAATAATTCCATATTATGTCTCCAAGCTAGCTGAAAACAGAAAACACATTAAGACAAATGAATGCAGACTAAATACAAAGCCTCTCCTTCATAAGGATGTTTATTGACTACTAGGATGGATTAAAACACGTAGACTTTAGTTATTCAAGAGATTTCTCAAGTCTTAATTTGTTTGTAAAAGATCCCACCACAGCTGAGATAGAATTACTAGGCTTATTCCTGATGTAACAGGGCAACGATTTCACCTCTGTTTTGCAGATCTAGTTACGCACGTTTGGTTTCATCAGCCTCAAAACACGATACTAAGTATCTCTATTCATTATCTCATTTGTTTCAGTGTCACTTTGGCTTTAATGCAGTAACAAATAAATCCTCCTGTGTGCATAAATTAATATGCCTTAAAATTTCATATAAGCAACATTTTTGATGTTTTATGAACACTGAAAAACTCAAATATTTTGAAACATTTACCTGAAGAAAAGTCTGTATTCTAACTTTTTTTATAGCAACTGCTGGCAAATACAATTTTTGCAGATGCAACCCCCCAAAGTAGAATAAAATAGTAATAAAAAATCAGAGCAAGATTTTTAAGCAAAGGCTGAGAAAGGAGGGGTAGAATAAAACTGGTGAATGAGATTAAGTAAGCTTAGCTATAATCTCACTTAGCATCACCTCTGTAGGGAAATATACTGGCATTCCTCTCTTGGTGTAATTATGCTGCTACAGTTATACTATTATAAATTATTATGTTTCCAAGGCACCATATCAGGAGTAATTCTATTGCAACCAATGATGTAAGGACTACAAGAATTAATTCACCATATCCAGTTATCTCTGGACACTGAATTACTGATTTTTTTTCTAGGAAAAACAATGGAAATAAAAGATCGACATAAATCCAGTAGTAATAAGCAAAAAACCACTGTGATTCTATGATCAGCTATGTTTAAAGCAGTCTATTTTGAAAAAAAGAAAGGAGGTCTGGAGCAATTTGTCATCTTTACTGACTTACTCCAAACAGTCAGGAAACACCAGCTGTTTGCATTTGCAAAATATATCTTCACACTGAGTACTCCAAGCATCAGCAGGGGTTTGGTGCCCTCTCATGTTTTATAGAAGCAACTTCAATGATTGCAAACACACTTCTTCATGATAGATTACTTGAGAAGGCTTCTCAGGTCACAAATTTTGAAGAAAATGTAAATTAAGACAACTGACTGCTTAATGCTTCAAAAAGATTCATAACCCCTTTCACAGAGGCAGTGAACTTACAGCAACAAGCAGACCCGCAGACATACCTGTGTACGCTTCCCTTCAACTTTTATTGAGGTGGTTCAGCCTCACTCTTCTGATGTTGCACAGAACAAACCTGATTCAGACTTCTTTTGTTTTGGTCAGACAAATGTCATTAATAAATTGCTGACTATGAGAACAGAAACACACATATATAAAAAAAGGCTGTTTAGCATCACAGAAAAGTCATTATTACTGAGGCATTGGCACAGGTTGCCCAGAGACGTTTTGGATGACCCATCTCTGGAAATGTCCAAGGTGAAGCTGGATGGGCCATTGAACAACCTGATTTAGTGGAAGCTTCCCTGCCCATGGCAGAGGGATTGGAACCAGATGGTCCTGAAGGTTTCTTCCAACCCAAACCATTCTATCATTCTGTGAAGTAAGAAGACTATGTGATCTGGTCTTATCTCCTGGGAACATCATCCAGTTAACAGTTGTGGTACTTCCTTAAAGAAAAGGGTCAATTAAAAAAAAGTCCGCAAAATTGGAGACATCAAAATATAGACTATTCTTATTTCCATTAATTCAATATTCCAGTGCTTACTGCTTACACCTAAAAGTTAGCACTTACTACCTAAAATTAGATTTCTGGGAGGTTCTAGCAATCACCTTAGGTTTTCTTTCTTGGTTAGGTAACACTGGAGTATGTTATTTTTCTTATTGTGCAAGTATTTCTAACTCATAGAGAAGTCTTTTTTTGACCTTCTAAAAGCTCAACAGACTGTTTAGTAAACCTTTTCTGAAAATAAAACCCGATTTGTCATAAGAAATGTTTTGTGAGTTTCTTTTTTTAATTTCCCTATTAGCATCATAAGGGTATACAGTTTAAATATTTCTTTAAACTTGGCTCTTATGCACCTCATCATCCCATTTTACTAATTACTCAGAGGGAAACATATGAGAGATATTTATGTGCCTGTTTTGATACCTAAATGAGAATGCAAAAGAGATTGATCACAGAAATAGTAACGTTTAAAGACAACATGGAATTTTAAATTACATTTGCATGTTGGTATCAGAAATTATTAAATACCTTACTAAAGTGCTGAGGGCCCCACACTTAGAAAAGTAATCCCTTGCAATGAAGTGTATTGATATTAGTATAGGAATAAAGCACCCAAGACTTTATTAATGGGAAATTCTCAATTTATTTTATCAAATTATTCTACTATGCATTTTTTCAGAAATCAGTTTCAAGATAATACATAAGAAAACCTTTATAGAATAAAGTTAGTGCACAAAATCATTTTCTGGTCACAGACACAGAGACAAAAAGGAGTCAAGCATTTCATACTAGTTAATAATGAGCATCCCTTGTCCCTTGTTATCACAAACACCCAAATGCCTAGTGGTAAGGCACATGTTGGCACTATGGCCTATCTCAGCAAAGCCAGATAAAACTGGATGAAAGTTCCCCTTTTGTAGCAGCTGCAAAAGCCCATGTAAAAAGTAAGCTGAAAGCAGATCCATGCAGCAAACAGAAGCCTGAAGAATTATTGGTCAACATCCAAAAGTGCATTATTGCTTTACTGAACACAGAAGCAACGTTCCCGGAGAGTGTTAAGTTCTGTTTCAAATGGATGTGACAAAGGAAAAATAAATAAGGAGAGGATGTGTCAAACCCATGACAAGATGTGGATGAGGAAGGAAGGATATACCTGGACCCCTTACACCACTGAGATACACTCAAATATTGTGATATTACAGTAAAATTTAAGAAAATAAATCCACTTTGTGTAGGCAAGAAATAGCTAAATTACACATAGAGCAGAGATCCCTGAGCTAGTGGAAAACTAGTTAGAAAATCCACACAACACACTGTGTGGACATATCTATCTAGGTCTAGAGGAAGTATTGCTACTTTTTCAGCAAAAAAATATTGCTAACTAGCTCCCATATAAGACCATGTGAGTGATGGACCATATTCGCTAGTGAATAATCCTGAAGTTCTGGTTCTCAGGCTTGTGTGAGAACAGCCCCAGATGAGATCCGGTTTTGTTTTTCTGGATGTAGCCAAAACCAAAGCATTCACAGTTAGTGCATTAATCTCAAATAGTACTAAAATCAGGCCATCAGGCTCCACTGCTGAGTTACTTTCCACAAAAAGTATGATTCTGACTTTTCTGGACAGATTTTCCATCTGCTGACTCACAAATTTGTGACAATAGATTGAAACCTGTCAAATTAAGAAGCATTTGCTTTTGATAACATTCACTGAAATGGGTATTTCCATCAGTATAAGTCTATTTGCCATATTCCCTTTCCATGGAAGTAGAAAAAAATTGCCACTCTTAGCTGGTAATAACTAGCATTAAAATAATCCACACAGTAGAATAAGTGTGTGGAAACAGCAAAAATCCTCCTAAATGTTTTGAAGAGCTAGAAAATATGGAATGTAGATCCACAGCTTTACTCTGGTAATCAGTTACTCACTGTCTCATTTCTGCCATGCCATTTTTTCCCATCCCATTTTTCCATACCCAGTTTCCTCTATGATATAAAGTGTACTTAAAGACTTCTAGCAACATGTAAAGAAAACAGCCACTCTGGTTTGGGAATGGAAAGAAGCAGCATATTTTTAGGACAGAGCCTGGGGACATCTGCTAGGATATAGGGTACGAAACTTAACTCTAGACATTAGTGGAGTTGATGAAGTCTGAGTTCTGGAAACAAAACAGTTAAAAAACCCCAAATTAAAACAGATGCACTGCTGTTAACTGACAGCGCTACAAATAAATTGGAAGAAAATCATGTCTCCCAGTCCCTACTGCTGATTAAGACTTCCCTAGCAAATTGCAATTTGTTTTTCTTGAGGAACTTAAAAAGACTTGAACTTCAATATGTTCCCCTGTAAAACCTTACAGAACAGAAAATTCATGCTGATATAAATCAAATCAGGTTAAGAACTGATTGAGTTAAGAATCAGTACTTGGCTGCTGTGCACATACTTTTAATTGAGCTGAAGTGCTTAATATCAATTTAACTTAAGCTTATTACAGACTTTACCATTTTAGCTAGAGCTGAAAACAGATTTCAATACTTAATGTCATTAACCACCTAGGGCAGATGCCAGTATCAGTACTGACTCCAGTATCCAGCAGCATCTCATTTAACATCATAATACACCCTTATATTCGGTGTTGGACAGTATCAGCACAATGATTCAAAAAAAAAAAAAAGTGAAGAAACATTGAAGTCCTCTCTTCCCAAGAAATAACTTATACAATTTCTTTCAGACAGTTCTGACCATTTAACAACACACACAGGCTAAGCAGAGAAGCCCCAAGATGACTCCATACATTTAAGAACAACAGTTATGTTTATAAAGTTCTATAAAATAAAATTAAAATGCTTTCCATTTTTCAATTGCAACAAAAGCAAAAGCCACCAGAGCATTAATAAAACGAGCCCAGGTACTTCTCCAGAACTGCAGAACAGAACAGGACAGATTCGTAGCTCAAGGGTTCTGGAAGCACAATGTTCTGTGCTTGTCTAAGGAAACATAAGCTACAAAAAACTCCAGGAAATGGGATCATAGGTCTTGTATGTCACAGAGCTTGTGCCATGGCAGTTGTGGGAAACCATCAGCTTAAGGGTACAAATTTTTGTACTTGCTGGGCTCCAATCTCTGCAACATAGATTGCTCCCCTCTTCATGTCCACATCCACAAGATGCGGTTTGGTTTCATCCGCCAGCTGGATTGTGTGGACCATAACACAGTCCCCGATAGCGCCCACTGGTGGTGCTGCCAAGATTGCTAACCGGTTGATGTTCAGCTGAGCTACAATCAGGTGCTTGTAATCGGCAGTAAATCTGTGAAAGACACACATATTTTTGAATTATGGACGCCATATGACGTCTCATTTTGACACAAGCATGAACTTTTATACAAATAGAAACTCCTTAATAGTCACATCTTTGAAGGTTATGACAGATAAAAATGCGATAAAACACTGAGAATTAACTTCTAAGTCTTGCTCTTCATATGGCTGCTCATTGAGACAGATTATGCTACAGAAAACTCATTCAAGACAATCTTTCTGCCTGTAAAAGTTACATCAGTAATGTTAATAACACAACAACTTTAAAATGAAACTCCCAATCCTGCATTCAAATCCATGGGGCTTGTTACAAAGTCAGGATTTCCCTGTCAAAATACAACTGTGCAGATCTTCGCATGTGATTAGGGCCCAGCACCCTATTAAACTAGTTAACTCCTTGTCATCAGGCATTAAATCAACATTTTAATTCACCAGCATGAGTACACCTTATTTATCTAATTGCATGTGTCTAGAGGAACTGTTCAACAATACCTGACTGAATAGGGTCCATCTTCTGAAAAACAGCTGCTCCAAGACCCAAGCCATTCTCCTGTGACTTTATCAAAAACTTGGATTCTTTTGTTGTCTCTGTCTGCAACCCATACCTGTTAAGAAGAAAAATCATAGCTGTTCACAAATAGAATAGATCAAGTGCATTAGTTTCTTATAAGAGCAAGTTCCCTGTAGTAAAAAAGAGATTCAACTTGGAAGAATGTACCTTCCCATTCAAAACTAAATCAGTAGATATGACTTCCAGATATAAACCAAAACTGGCCTGTAGTTAACATACATGAATTATTTTATACTACTTTAATAGAGAAACTGGTGTCTTCTCTTCATTTTTGTGGCTATGATATCGATATGTTTGATAGGATTCCCCCCCCACTGTGAAGACATATTCCCATACATTTAATTCTAAAGATCTGTCTAAAGGTCTGTCACCCCACCAAAACATTTTTTCAGTGGTAGTCCCACTTCATTATCCAGGTCTGTGATGACTGCATCTACAACCACTCTTGATATGCCTAATACAACTACAAATATTGAGCAATTTAAACACAATGTTCAGTTTGTTTTGTCTTATCAGTTTTCTGGAGCTTGTCTCTGTCCCACCCTGTGGTAACTGGGTTCACAAACAATGCAAGCCAGCAAATACCACTAGACAGCTCCAGTCAAGGCATCTTTTGTACAACGATCACTGAAGTTTTAGCTGTTGACAATGCATCAGTCTGGTAAGTAAACTTCATGATTTTTCTGGGGTACCACTGAAAAGGGAGCAATAAATAAGATGCCCTGACATCCCTTTTTAAATGAAACACAACTACAGCATTCTCTTAGATTTCTTAGGAATTAAGAATTATATTTTAACATAGCCTGCTCATCAACACTGTGTTGGCAATAAAATCATAGCCCATTGCAGTTGCTGTCTTGTAGTGAATAAACTCAGTTAACATTCAGCATAAAGTGGCCATGCCCCTCCTGTTCTCTTTCCCACTCTGCCAGTTTTGGCAGAGTAGTGATTTTTATTTACATTTCTTATTCGGATTCATATAGCATCAGCAGAATTAGCACAAACCAGTCATGTTTTAGCAAAGCTACCTCATTTTCACTAAAACAGAATAAGAAGCGGCTGTATAATTTGTCTACAAAAATGGCAGACCACAGCCAGACTACAATTAACATCTGGTAGAAGTGGACTCTTGGAATGCCTTGAGCTGCATGGAAAAAAGAGTAATGTCCACAACCTAGCTAGAGTCTCACTATCATCTTAAACTTATTGGAATTTTCTAATATGAAATTAAAGCTCCATGACGTGGAAGTGCTTGCATAGATATTTATAACAGAACAGAGTTCTCTGTTACTCTCAAAATGTTACAGGTAACCTGTTACAAACTGCAGGGGAAACAGTCAGTTGTTGCATGGACATTGACAATGTAACTGATCAGAATCCCTGTGTTAACCTTGGAGTCAGCTACACCGGCAGAACCTGCAGTGGGAAACTTCAGCTCATGACTAGCACAACGAAAACTGTAACCCCCATAAAATGACACAGATCCCAACAGTTCTAATAAAGAAATACAGTTTGTTTTGTTCAAATACATGTAAATGGGGTCTGTTGAAAGATGAAAGAAAAAATAATTTTCTTTTACTCTTTACCCGTCCAAAAGCATCCACTGTTACGCTGTGAGGAATCTTGAACTGACCAATGCCGGTCCCGTTTGTTCCAGTCAGCCATATCTCTTTGTAATCTAAACAGTGAGCACCATGAAAAAGGAAAGTAAAAAAATCACAGTGAGAAAAGAGCAAACAAAGCATCTTTAAGTCCTTCCCTTACAAAATTATTTTGAGTAATTTGTAAAAGGTGAAATTTCTAAACTTTTTAAACACAGTACTTCTGATACATAAAACCGAGAAATACTGGAACTACTACAGTCACTACTGGATTATTATTACTAGTGGTTTCAGAACTATAGTTACTGAAACATAACCAATAGTACACTTCCGCCATAGTCTAACATTCTGTGAAGCACTGAATTAAAAAAAAAAAAAAAAAGAAAAAAAGGAAAAAGAAAAGTTGGCTGATTATGCTATTTATTTCTTTACTAAATTGATTTTTTATATTTGTTATGTGGTAGTTCTGGGTTTTAACAATTCACCATTTCACAAACCAGGTATTAGGAAACTATTTACCTTATGAGAGAATAATGGAGAAAAAATAGCTCCTCCACTAATCCCAACCACAGGCGTGTGCAGACTCCGCACTCACTGCCCTAACTGGGGTATATGAGCAAGCTAATTAGAATCATAGAACAATTTAAGTATAAAAGATCTCCAGACACCGTCTGGTCCAAGCTGCTCCTCAAAGCAAGACTAGTCTTGGTAATAAATTGAATTCTGACATTAGATCAGATTTCTCCTAACTCATAACTTTTCAGGATCTCCAAGAAGGGAGAATGTATATCATCTCTGGGCAAACTATTCACTGTCTAACTAGCCTCACTGTGAACATTTTCTTCCAAAAATCGAATTGGAATTCCCCCTCTTGCATCTCTTGCTTAGTGTTCTGCATTCTTCACTGTGCATCTCCAAGAAACACATGGCTCTGTCTTCTCCATAGCCTCCAATTGCTGACTTCAAGACAGCAATAAGAATCCCCCTTAGCTTTCTCTCTTAAAGACTGAACAAACTCACACTCTCAGCCTCTTCTCATGAATGATTAGGAGATTTTTCCTGAAGTAACAAGCAATAAAACAGGATCTGATTGAACAAGGTCTTCTAACTAATGTTAAATGACAGTTCTACCTATTCCTTGTTTAAAAGTATTCTCAAGCTGTGTTTTTTAAAATTCAATTTTCAGTGGTCAACTACTGTGACAGTTCATTTTTTCATACCATTGGATAGTTTGATCAATCTGTTGTTCATTCCTCCATCTCCATCCACAACATAGACATCTCCGTTTTCCTCTACAAAGATCTCTGCTGGTTGATCAAATTGCAGGGGAATCAAACTTGAACCAGCATTTCCTGGTGTGCCCAAGACCTGCATAAGTTTACCCAAAGGGCTATACTGTTTCACAGTGTGTCCGTATTTCCCTGAATTAAAGAAAAAAAGAGTGCCAAACTAAAACCAATTGCAAAGATCAAAAATGCGATACTCACAAGTGATATTAATTCATCAGTCAAAATTCTGTAGTGAGATTATGACTGTAAATTCATAAGTTACAGCAATATTCATTCATTGTATTAAGGTCACTAAACCTAGGATAGACAACAGGTCTAGCCAGAAGTTGTGGTTTTTTTTCCGGATACTTCTGGGTGGCAGCAGGGAGGAGTGCTTAATGAGCTCAGCAGCTGTAAGCAGACATGCAGCACAAATCAAGTTTGTTCACAGCAAGAAAAGCACAAATCTGTCTCAGAATTGTTTGAGAGACTTAAATAGATGTTGTTTAAAGCAAAATCTTCACTGTTAACATTTTCTTCCTCATCTAATACTTCTCATATCACCACCATGCATACCTGTTCCAACATCTGTGACCCACACTGAACTATCTGTTGCAGTGTTCCATACAAAGATACCATGAGGCATTTCAACTGTATCATTCCAGGAGTAAAGAAAATAGCCTTCTTCTGAGAACACAAGCACTTTTGGCACATTGTCTCCCCTCTGAAAAGGCAAAACAAAATCTAAAGAAAATATACTAAGCAAGTGTTTATATTTTTTTAAATTCTTCCTTGTGAAGTTTTTGCAATGTTTCATGAATCATAAGAATTTCCTCAGATGATTGTCTACTAGACCTCTTTTCTATCTGGAAAAGGAAAGAGAGAGAAGGGTCTAAGTTTAGCATGAAAAACCTTCTACTCAGCCTTGACTTTCATTTTAAATCACACGAGTCCAGCTTTTGGAGCAGCTAAGCACCTGCAGCTATCTTGGCCTTCATTTTGAATTGTGATTTTATGTTCCTATGGAAAAATATGCCCAGTATAACACAGGTGTGAAAAATTTTAACTGTGCTTATTAGCTGCATGGCACTCAAGTACTCATACTGTGCTTTACAATTAATTCCCTCCACTTAGCCATTGCCTTGAGATACTGGTGGATGGAACTGGGTAGAGGAAATAATTTAACTCAGTTTAACTGGTTGAAAGAGCTGTGTCATTTTGATTTCATGGGACAAGGCCTGAAGGAGTGGAAGATTCAGCTGCCACAGAATCACATTTTCCCTTGCGGCTAGGGGAAGAAGCCGCTGTAACTCAGTGAAGTTGGATCATGCACTCATACCACAGAAATTTAATGATTTTTTTTTTTTAAAAAGCACAAACAAATATGATATCAGAACTGCTTAAAAAAATAGATATAGCAGAGACATTTATACTTACATTTTCTCCGATTTTGATACAAAAATTATTCATATATACATAGACATATACATCCTAATCTACACTAGACTCTTTAAAGGCAAAATACACTTGAAAACCAAAGAGAGAAATACAGTATTCCCACTCACTTGTCCTACATAGACCAAACCATGAAGAGAGTCAACAGCAACACAAAATGTTTGGCCAGTGAAGTCTTCTGGAGTTTTAGGCCAGCCTATGTCTAGCTTGTACATCTGCTGCTGTTCCTTCCAAGGAGGGAAGTAACCATATGCTTTTAGAACCTGAAAGTAAAAAAGAAATATCCGTTAGTAACTAAATTCCCTGATGGTGGGATCAAAGAAAACAGCAGCTGAAAGTAACTGCGTACTGAAGCATCATAAATTCACTTATTCAACTTATATTAACAGAACAGATAAGCAGAAGCAGGCTTGCTGCTAGAGGTTTGGATTGCAAATGGGAAAACTTCAACAAACTGAAAATTAGCTAATGAAGTCCTTTGTACTGGGGAGCTCTGGAGTTAGAATGCAAAACACACGTGCTGAAATTTCTTACATCAAAGTTGTTATTAAATATTTGTATCTGTAAATCACACTCCAAAATGAGGAGAAGGTTTCAAACGCAATAGATTCAACTGCCACTTCAAGAAGATGTGAAAATAACAAAAAGAAAAGAATTAAGGGAAAAAAACAGGTCAAGAAAGAAAAACTACACCTTGGAAACGGGGAAGCGTAAAACACCAGGAACAGATAGACTCAGGCCCATGTATGCATTTTAAAGGATAATGGAAGAAAATAATCTTTCACCTTTTTGTTCTATCTTTCCAAAAAAAGAGTGGAAGCTAAGCACTGCTGCGCTGCTGCAAGACAAGCAATGAAATGGAGAGCTCAGTCCAGAGCTAAGAAATACCGTGGGTGACCCTGAAGGCCCACGGCCACCTGACATTCCTGCTGCTCGCCTTGCCGGGAGCAGGGGTGCACTGATGACACAGAACTGCGGACAGACAGGTTGGGTTACCATGGAGGAAAACCATGAGTAACTCAGCAGGGAGAAAACGCGACAGCAGCAACAAGTGGGACGTCATTCGCCCAGATATTACTTTTTCCTCCCTCGAGCCCAGCAAAACGCCTTGAAACCCCTTGAAAAGGATCACCAGCCCCCACCCTGCCACACGTCAGCAGCCCGCCGGGCGGGACAGCACCGGGACGAGGAGAGTTCTTTAGTCCCGGGGCTCCACCGCCCCCCTCGCCGCGGCCCCTCCCCGCCGTAACCGGAGGCCCCGGCACGGAGCCCCGTCTGGCCGCGGCGCACCTGGGAGGCGCCGAGCAGAGCGAGCAGGGTCAGCATCGCCCCAGCCATGGCAGCGCCGACACGGCAGCCGCTCCCGCCTCCCGGGGGCCGGCCCGGTTGCCATGGCGGCCTCGTGGGCACCGCCCCGCCCGGCCCGGCCCCGCTGCCGCAGCTCCCCGCGCCGTGCCGGCCCCGGGCCCAGGGCGGCGGCGAGGGGGAGGCTCACGGGGGCTGCGGCGGCCGTCCCGCCGGAGCGCTCAGCGCTTCGGCGCCGCGCCGGGGGCCGGGAGAGGGGCGAGCCCGCCCCGAGTCCCCGCCGCTCCTGCGCAGGCATCGCTGCCGTCGGCCGGCGTGGAGAAGGGCCCTCGGTCCGCGCTGTGATGCTATAGGGGCGCGACGGCGGGAGGCGGGACCGGCGGAGGGGGTGTCTTGTCGGTGCGTCCGCGCCGCTCCCGGGCTGCTTTCCCCGCCTGCCGTGCCCTCCCCGCCTTCCCCGGGGGCCGCTCGGGGCCGCGCCGGCTCTGCCCGCCGGGATCGCAGGGCGATGCGCTGCGGGGGCGCCCCGAGGGCGGGCGCGGGCCGGCCGGGCCTCGGAGCCGCGTGTTGAGTGGAGCGGCCGCGGCTGCCGCCCCTTCCTGCCGCTACCCCGTCCCTGAGCCCCGCGCCCTCCCGCTCCCACCGCCGGTCCCAGCGGCCCCGGGACGCGCCGAGAGCGGCGCTCCGAGCGGCGCCCGGCGGGAGCCTTTGTCTCGGTGTCCGGATGAGGAGAGCCCGGGCCGCCTTCAGTGCCCTGACTTTTATTTTTGTTACATTCTTTTTTTTCCCTGTATGCTTGAAGATTCTTAAACCGTAGCCCAGATTTTTTCCTTTTTAAAAAAATTTTTTAAATTTATTTATTTTTTATTTCCTCCACGCGTTGAATGAACTAATCAAGATGGATAAGAAATCATTTGAAACCGTGCTGGATGAAATTAGAAAGGTAATGGCTTCTCGTTTTGTGTGTTATATTAGTTTAATAATTTGATTATAGGCTTTAGGAGAAGGAGTAATGGGTACAAATTGAAAGTGGGGAAATTTTGGTTAGATATTAGGAAGAAGTTCTTTACTGTGAGAGTGGCGAGACACTGGAACAGGTTGCCCGGAGAGCTTGTGGATGCCCCAGCCATAGCAATGTTCAAAGCCTGGTTGGATAAGGCCTTGAACAACTTGGTCTAGTGGCAGATGTCCCTGTCCATGGCAGGGGGCTTGGGACTAGATCGTCTTTAAGGCCCCTTCCAACTCCTTAACTTTCTATGATTCTGTTCCCCTTGATGAACACACGAGGTGAGGGTTTTTGTGTTCTATAATAATCCCTTCAGGATTCAATACAGACTAAATTTCATCACGTTGTGAAGAACTAATCCTGTATTGCTGATGTATTTTAGTGTTTGTGTGTCGAATATAACAGTGTAAAACTGCTGTGACATGCTTCCTCGCTTTAAGATGTTTTTAATGTCTCATAAAACTGACGTTGGATGTCCACACTGGTGCCACTGAACTACGTGTGCCTCAAGAGCCCTATTTGAAATAAGCACTTGAATAAGGTTATTGCAGCATTGTCATTGTCAAGGAAAAACATTTATCTCCTATTTGGGGAAAAGGGCTGCCTTTGCTTGGCCTGATCGGAGACAATGTGAGGTATACAGCTTTTATATGGTGATTTAAGAGATACAATGCACAAATAGGACATAAGAGCTGATTTCAAAGTTGCACTCAGCAGTCCTTGGAAGACACATCTCTCACAGCTTAGGAGTGTGTGCACAGCTTCCTCCAGGATGTAAATCCCACATTTTGATGCTTGCTCTAAGGTGTGTTTCTGCATCCCCTCTTTAAAAACTGATGGAGCAAAATAGCTGCTAGCTGTGGGGATTAGAGATAGAAACCTGGGCTTCCTGGTGTTTGACAGGTCTCTCTCTCTGCATAGAGGCCTGCATTTAACAGGAAAGCTAGCTGTTAGTGGTTGGCATAGTTACCGAAATGCTGGAGGTGGAAAAAGAGAGAGAAAAAAACCAGAACGTCTGAGATTATTTTTTCCTGTTTTGCATGGGAAGTAGAAGTCTGTAACAATGTATTTTGTTGCAGTTAAGCAGAGGTTATTGAAGTGTCACAGTAAACAGTTATGTATCCTGCTAAAGCTATCTTGGTGTGAAAATGAAGGGCTTGTTTCAGATAAGATTGCCTCGTGGCAGAAAAGCGATCCTTAGCATTTTTGTAATAAGAGGGCGCCTTTTTGTTACGTTGGTTTGTCTAGGAAAGGTTAATTTCCTTTGTTTGGACTTGGGTACTAGATTTGAGTTGCAGTTCAGTTTCTCTTCAGCATGAGGCCCAGCAATGGCTGCAGTTGCCATATCATTATTTTGCAACATACTGAGGTATAAATCAGTGTGCAGCAGAAGCCCCAGGGATGAGTCTTTTTTATCACATCTGCATTTACTAGCATTTTTGCATAAGGTCATGGTCATAAATTCTCCCTTATAAAATAGGTATGTATATAACCAGCTAAAAACGTGACAGGCTAATAAGATATTTCAGGATGTGAACTTCCCAGTTAAGAATTTATGTGGAAAATCTGAGAACAACAACAACAAAAAAATTAAGGCACAACTTGCGCATGAATGGTTTCTGTGAGAATTCATGGTGGGAGGGAGTAATGTTTCAATTATTGCTACTGCAGTGCAGTCCTTTAGAATACGCTCTGTGATTACTAAAGACTTCAGACAAAAGGGTTTTGACATGTGATTTTAGGCAATTATGTTTCCTCTATGCTATCTGCCTGTATTCCTGTAAGCCTAACTTGCAGTTGATCTAAGGATCAGTGCTGTGCTGTGTTAATAATAGCTGTGCTGTTGCAGTGTAACATTCATTGCCCAAATGCTGATTTTGTGTCTTTGCTGCTATGTTTTTGTCTAAGCTTCATTTCTAGCTCTGTGGTAGAACCTTCTTTATTTGTGATTCATAAGTTAGTTGTGTTAGTGTGTTTCATTCTCAGTCCTGCATTTAGGAGGAACAAATATTTAAATGTCTTCCTGTGTAGCTTAGTATTATTTTCCCCATATGTATTTATGATTATTATCAAAATAAACTTTGGGGGTTTTGTTTGTTGTTTCTTCCATAAATATACATAGTATTAATTTCTGTTTATGTTCTTATTACAAAGTCATTCAGTTGTTGATTTAAGAAAGAAAAGTAACATTTGTTTTGGTAAAAAAATATGACATACCATGCTCTTTTCCAAAATACATGTAGAAGGAAGGGACAGAAGAAAAAAATGAGTATGAAGAGAGAAATTCTTTTCCCTCTGTGGCTTCAGTGTGTCTGATAGTGTTTGTCTCTTAATAAGGTACAGAAGGGAAGATAGTTGCCTCAAACAGTATCCAAGTGAGTTTCCGTGCACCTGTGCTACTCACAGTCAGATTGCGGAGATGAAGGCCTTCATGTCTGTCTGTGTGGAGGGACGGGAACAAAAAAATTTAGAGTAGGAGTAGATTGTAGGGCTATTGGGAAGAAGATAGAAATGGGCGTGGGAGTGAAGCTGAAGGTGATTTGAGAATACGCATGAGATCTCGCAGTAGATGGAGACTTGGAAACTGGGGAAGAAAGGTGTTTGCACTAGTTTTGGGCAGGAATTCAGCTGTCTCCTGTCTTCTTTATGTCTTGTACCCATCTCAGTGACTGGGTATGAGGAGAGGAAAGAAGTCCTGGCTATTAGGTAGCTCACATGGTTATCAACAGAACTGTCTCACCACAAAGGAAAAGTGCTGCATCAAAGTACTGCGCTTTATTTGTTTTGTGTGATTGCATGTTAAAGTTAGAAATCTGAAAGGTAATGATAAGACATCATCCACCTCTGGAGCAAGCTTTGCTGTAATCTTAATTGTTTCTGTACAGACTTGTTATCCAGTCCCTTCATAAATTCACTGAAGTAAGATGCTTTGCTACTTTGTTACAGAGAACATACAGTGAGATTGTCTGAATAATCAACTGTTTAACGTAAAATTGATATAAAGCTTTGGGGCAAAAAGAAGAGTGATGATGATGATGTTCTCTCAGTAGTTATAAACAAAATAAAAAAGCAACATGAACTCAATAAAAAATGGGTAACTTTTTAAACAGAAGAATGAAATCACTTCTGTTTTTCACTGTTCTCAATTATCTAAGGAATATACTGTTACTTCAAAATGCTGTGGTGTGATTGATGCAAATGTCACTTTGTAGGAGCAGAAATTTTTAGATTAATAAATTAGTAGATGATTGTGCTATAACTATAATTTTGGGGGGACTAATTGTACAACTTTTTTTTCTGTATCTTTTAGGCTGTATTGACTGAGTACAAATTAAAAGCTATTGAATATGTTCATGGATACTTTTCTAGTGAACAGGTAAAGTCAATACTGTCATGGGTTTAACCAGAGCTATTGTTTTTGTGTATTCACTAATACAGGCTGTCTCCAACTGTACCAAAGCAGAACATATTAGCTTTTTTATTATTAACTGAGAATATTTAATTCATTGTTATTATATCAGCATTAAACAGTGAAAAAATAGTTCCAAGTTGTTTTGTCATCAAAGTCACTACATTTTTGGCTGTGTGTGGAAAATGGTATAAATTTATCATAATGGAATTTAGAATTATTTTGCATGTGTTGTCTAAACAGGTATGAAGTAATAATTATCCAACTTATTTTGATACTATGTAGATTTTTTCCTGTTGCTTTTTCTGCTGACTTTTTTTGGTGCATATTTGGTAAATATGCTGTTTGAGATACTGAATGTTTATAAGCTTTTCCAGAGATAGATGATTCTTTTTTTATTGTAATACTGGCTCATTGTTTTGCATATATGCTAATATATAGAGAGTAGTAAGTATATATTTTAAATATTTCCATGGAAAATCTTCGTCTTGTAACAGATTTTTTAAAAGTGCCTACTTAGAAATAAAAACAATTAGGTGCTAGTAGGCATTGATAATCAAACATGCAGACGAATTTTTTTAGCAGTATACCACTGTACTATAAAAATGTAAAGATCATATTGATGCTCTTAGCATGCATTTTTAGTATATATAAAAGATTAATTGAAGGCCTTACTGTTGCAGGTTGTTGAGTTACTGAGATACTTTTCCTGGGCTGAACCACAGCTCAAGGCAATAAAGGCTCTACAACATGTAAGTTCTTGTGACATAATCTTGTGCAATAAATTTGATTTTATAATTAAATTTTATTTTAATTTTGTGATATCTACTTTTGCAACTGATGACTCATTGTACCCTTTATAATCTTCAAAGTTTCCTCTTCATCTGCTGCTTCTTCAGGGTATCTTTTCTAACTAAAGTGTCTTTTACTTTCCTATGTATCACAGGAAGAGATGTAACCCTTTGTAACTACTGTTAACTCTCCTGATTTCTTCGCTTTGAGCAAGTGCTGTTTGAAGCTGCTTGTTCATAATTTACATATAGGATCTCTTTCCCAATGGAAGGGAGAGACTGTTAAGTGTTTACTAAAACACACCATGTGAAGTTGTTACTGAGTTGTATTCTGAGTTTAAAATAATTTTACTGCTTTATTTTATGTGCACTTTTTTTCTTTCTTGTTTTCTTGTCAGAAAATAGTGGCAGTTCCAGCATCAAAAATGGTTAATATTCTCAACTGCTTCACATTCAGTAAAGATAAACTTATTGCCCTTGAAATCTTAGCTTCGTAAGTATCTTTGATGCTGTATTTCCTTAACTTGTATTGGTTTTGATAGTGTTTGAGTATATAAAACTTTACATACTTCTAGAAGGAGACACTGTACCTGGTTAAGGTAAAGCACAAATCCATTACTTATTTGTGAATTAGAAGAATTAGAAGTAGACATTTTAGAAGTAGACATAAGGCTGAGAGAATTGGATTTGTTCAGCCTGGAAAAAAGGCTTGGAGTTGGCCTAATTTCATCCTTCCAGTGCCTGAAGGGAGGCTACAAGAAAGATGGAGAGAGATTTGTTACAAGGGAATGTAGTGCCAGGACAAGGGGGAATGGCTTCAAACTGAAAGGGAGTAGGTTTAGATTAGATATTAGGAAAAAAATCCTTACTATGAGGCTGGGACAGGTTGCCCAGAGAAGCTGTGTATAACCCATCCTTGAAAGTGTTCAAGGTCAGGCTAGATGGGGCTCTGAGCAACTGGGGCTAGTGGAAGATGTCCCTATCCTTGAAAAGCCTTTTAAGTTAAGTAAATAGATCTCTTAAATTGACAAATCTATGGTCTATAAAAGATGTATAGATACTCCATGTTTATGGAGAAAGTTGTGTTTTTTTGTACTGAACACAGCTGCTTCAAAGGATCTACTACCTACGCATGTTTACGTTAGAACTCTGCTGCTTGGCTCAGGGGATTTATTATAAGAATATTGCTGTGTTTGGGATTGTTTTGTTTTGGTTTTTTTTTGCTTAAAGTATATCTGCCTTGCCTATGAATGCTGTATATTACAACCTGCTTGAACTTTCTGGGGCATATAAATTCATGATCTAGATGCCCATAAAACAATTAAGACTGAGGATATAGACATAATCTGGCTTTTGCAGTTGAGTTTAAGGAAGCCATGTGAATGCTCCTAGTCTATTTCAGACCAAAACAAAACAGGGTAGCCTAAGGAAAGTTAGTCAGTGGCACATTAGAACTCTTCAGTGGCTAACTTAGCTCATGTGGTGGAAAGCATGGTGACTTCTTTAGCTGTTGAATTTCTACAGTACAAGAGCATAATAAGGGAACCTTGATTAGAAATCCTAACCCAAATCTATATGCTGCTTACTTTGTTAATCAGAAATAGGGAACAAAGCTGAAAGTTCATTTACATTTTAATAACGTTCTTTGAGACGTTTTTCATGTCTTCATTCAACATCCTGCTGATTTCATTTTTGTCTAATATCCTCCTTTGAGAAGTCCTCCTTTTTGGTACCATGTTGTATTTCTAGTAGTTTGGATGGCACAGGTAATATTTGACAGAATGATGCTGTGATCAGGATTTTGAAAAAAGGCAGGTAGAAGCAGGCATTGGTCTCCTTGTACTCACACATTTTATTTTTCCTAGCGTGTCTAGTGTTGTTTTGGGGAGAGGAAGAGTACTTTTTGGAACTATCTGAAGACTTTCACTAGCTCTTCAGAATGTGGAGAGAACTGCCTGGAGTTCATCTTTTTTGTTCTGGAGTAAATTAGATGAAAATTTGTTTTTCTACCAGATGAGCAAGAAACAGTGGCAAACTGAGTAGCTGCAGGTTTTCTGCTGTTTGAGGAATTGTGTGCTGGTAGCAATTAAAGCTTTCTAACAAACTGTTATGATGCAAAATTATTTTTTTCAACATAGTTATTTTTGCAATAAAGTTTGGCCATCATCATCCATTGTTCCACATTGATATTTATTTCTAATACCATGATTTACTTAGAGATATGAAGTCCATATTTAGGCTGGAGGTTTTTACTTTAATAACAGTAATGGTATGATCTGAGCTAATTATGGGGGTTTTTTATGTACTGTTGGGTAGTGGCTAAATAAGTGTTGGTCACTTTTCAGTGGTGTATTATTTCTACTTGTGCAAATGGAATGGCAGTAATTGTCTGTCACTGTCCTTGTAGCAACATTGTTGATGCTCAGAATTACCGCCTTATTGAAGATCTATTCAGAATTAATATGTCAGAGAAGAAAAGATGCAGAAGAATTCTGGAGCAGGTAATCAAGATACACTACTATCCCTGGTTCTGTCAAATACAGTGTTGTTTCCAGTCTTACAGTCGTTGTGGGGTCAGAACTTAGCATGATGACTGTTGAGAACTGGTGGTGAAAGATAAGCTGAAAGCAACTGCAAAAAGTTAAGAGCTATGTAATGCCTGTGGAACAAAAGGGGAAGTTTCTGTAGGTGTTAGGAATTTATGGAAAAGGTAGCGCAGAATTGCAACCAATGCTGAAGGAAACAGTTTGTGTTTGTTTTAGAGAACACCAAGGGCTTAAGCCCAAGTTCAGTCTAAGCAGAACTGGTCCGAGTAGAGTTATTCAAAGTAAAGGGGACTTTGGCAGAACCTTACACTTAATTGGATTATTTGGAAAAAGATTTGAGACAAAGATTTCAGCTGTTCCATGTAGGTTGCTTCATGCAGTCTAAATGTCATGAAATAGTAAAGTTCCTTTAAAGCATTCAATTGATAGAGAATAATGTTCTTTCTTGATTATTTTGCAGGCTTCCAAGACAGGTTGTAAGGCTCCTCATGCTATGATATCATCCTGCGGCATGATTCCTGGCAATCCTTATCCCAAGGGCAAACCAAGCCGCATAAATGGAATTTTTCCCGTAAGTATGATCCTATGCTTTTGCTTTTCACAAATGAGCTCTTGATTTAGGATTTACTGTAGTATAACCAAAACTAAAATTGATATACATGGAAGGAGGACTGGGGTCAAAAGCAATGTGCATTTGTTGGAAGTTTTTTGTTTGATTGCTTTTTAATACATCATTCCACATTTATAGGGAACTTGCATTATTTTTATTTGCCTATTCTTTCTATGTGCTTGAAGTAAAGATTACTTCGTAAATTAGACATTTTTCATATCAGGAACACATTGTAAAATCCAGCAGTATTTGGCAGAATCAGGAGATGTGTAAAGGGCCTTACTGGTAGGTTGATCAGATGGCTTAATATGGTCACTACAGTACCACTGCTAATCTTAGTGTAGTTCTTGAACAACCGTATTAAGTATTTTCTGTGAATGCTTAAGGGACTATGAAATATAAGTTATCACATCCACAAGTCAAAATGCAGAATTCCATCATCAACATGGACTGTTTAAAATGCCTCTCTTTACAAAAGCTCAGTGTTACAAACCAGGCTATTGGAATGATGTTACTCATCATTTTACAAGCCTAAAGCACTGTTGTTTTTTTTCTGGCAAACATGGTTACTTTCAGAAGTTTAAAAATTATATGTAGAAAAAGGTGAAATATGCCAGAAATTTTATATCAGTATTTGCTTCTAAATTAATACTTTGTTCAATTTTCTTTTGTTTCAGGGAACCCCTATCAAAAAGGACACAGAAGAATGTACTAATGAAGGAAAGGGAATAGCGGCCCGTATACTTGGACCGTCCAAACCAGTATGTCTAATAAATAACTAAATAAATGAAACTTAACCCAAAACAACCACCAGCGAATTCAATGAGGCTTTGTTAAGAAATGCTCTCATGTTGCAAGAAGATTGTAGAGCAGCAATTTAATTGAGGCTAAACTTCTACAATAAAGTTAATATGACCTACTATGTTTTTATTTACCTTGAAAATAAGCTGTAATTTTTAGCTGTGGAGAGGAGGATTCTCTGCTTGATACATTGTATGTGCATTTGAAGACAGAATTTAAATTACAGTAGCAGAAGACAAAGCTAAAAGCATTTTTAGTAGTCCATCATGAGCTGACCTCTGTGGATTTCCTACATGGACACAAAAATGTCTATATCTCGGGCAGTTGAATTACAGCAGTGCTTTTGAAGGAGCTTCTTGTTTCTTAACAACACAGCTGATCTCTATTTCAAAATTCTTAAACATTTGGGACAAACTTTCAGTGAACCTGTTACTCTTTTGAAGTACTGTTTGAATGTTTTATTATCACTTCTATTATGAGATATTTCCTAAAAGCTATATTATTTTAAAGGTACAGAAATATACAGAAATACCTTCAGAAATATTGGTTAGGTTTGAATGTGCTAAATCTTTAAAATGAGAACTCAGTCCAAGACTGCAGAGTGTGAGAACTGCAAGGCAGAAAGGAGTTCCCTTTCTCACCTCTGCTCAGTTTCATATTAAAATTTAAATTGAAATTTAATCTACTTTTCACTCACGTTAGGGATTTCAGGGAGTTTTTAAGGTAGTTGGTAAGAAAGTGATGCTTGTTTCATTCTTCTCAGAAAAGAGTGAAATACTTGCACTGACTATGCATATTATAAAGTTCATATCACATATATTTATAGTGAAGAATGCCTGTATGTAGTAGTATCTGAATGTTAGCTTTTTGTCTGAGAAACATTAGGTAATACTTTCACTATTGCCCTTTCCATTTGTTTTTTACGTAGGCTCCATCAACGTACAATCCGCACAAACCAGTTCCATACCCCATCCCACCATGTCGACCACATGCAACTATTGCACCAAGTAAGTCTTCTATGTGTTCTAGCTTGATGCTATTGTTTTATGCATTTGCTTTTTAAGTAGTGTGTCAAATGTCAGGCTCTCTCAAGAGAATTGCTCCTAGTAAAATTTGGATCACAACACATGCCATTCAGGCAGACATTGGCAAAAGCCAGCATCCAGCCTGGATGACTAACTGGTCTAGCTTTTTGATGAAGGAATGTCTTGCAGTCTTGAAAATGTTCTTTTAAAGCGGGAGATGCCTATTGGTTCATTGAGGTATGGGTTCTTTTGACAACAGATGTGTATTGCATTTGTTATTTTAGGTGCTTACAACAATGCTGGCTTAGTTCCAATGGCTAATGTCATAGCTCCAGGCTTAGCAGCTCCTCCACCATACACTGCTAATCAAGTGGCATCAGGTAAAACATGCATATCTTTAAAAATATTGATGGTATTGATTTTCTAGTTCATTGCAGTGAGTGTATCATTCACTGCTGGAGTTTTATTTGCTTTTTAAATAACAAACTGTTGTTCTCTGTTTAGAAAATGAAGACCTTTCCAGCCAAGCAAAACCTTCCCAAAATCAAGGTAAATTGCAAATCCCCAGGGGGATTTTTATGTTGATTGTATCTTTGTTATTTGTTCAGAAAATGTTAACAACTTACTTGTTTAGTGGGGTCTTCTCAAGCCTCTAATTGTTTAACTAGTGTTGGAATATGATTCCTTGAAAGTGAAGAAAAAAATCATCAGGTATTCGGCACTTAGAGGCATTGTTACTTTAAAATTCATCCTTTTGTGTTATCAAAGTTTCATATTCTTCTGTATATAAGTATGTGGGAAATCATGTAAAAAAGTAAATCAGAATATGTTTTGCAATGTAGTGCACTGAAATACTTCAGTGAATCTTTGCAGTTGTTGAAACTCTGGACACCTATTGGAAAACTCATTCACATTTTAGTTTCATGTAGCAGTTGCAATAGGAAGGTAGAAGTACAAGGGAGATTCAGAGATTCTTGAATGTCTTATCCCAGACTGTTATATCCAGCTATGTCTCCCTGCACTTTTGTCTTACCTTTCAGATCCCTTTCTTTTTACAAAGACAGTTGTGCATTTTTTGTTGTTTTTATTTGTGTGGTACTTTGTACGCTTAGTATAAATCATAATCAGTAATCCCATAAGGAACTACTTATATAAAGGCTTTGATAATACTTTGTTAGGTTTGATAAATAGAAACTTAGAATCTACTGACTGTTGAGTCAGGCATATTGACAAATACTGCAAATAGATAAAATGACCATGATAAGTTTAGCTACTGGAAATATTCTTAGGGATGAAAAAAAAAAGTTTTGTCTTTTCTCTGTGCCCAAGGATAGTTCTACAGAAATGTTTCAAAGACTCATTTTATTGTTATATACCCCTCCATGAGTGTGCATGTATTTTACAAGGTAGTTAATACAGTGAATAGTGTAAGGAAATATTCTGTAGGAGAGAAATTCAATAACAGCTCTGAGTTCTATTGCAGCTGTATTTCGTTGATTATCTTGGCTGTTAGAATTAAATAACTGTGATCTTCAGGAAAGTTTTCAGCTTAGAATAAGGAAAGAACAGAATCCAGAACCGGGCAGTCTTTTTTTTTTTTTTTTTTGAAAAGAGTATTTTGAAGGAAATAGTTTTTTTTGCAGACTTGCTAGTTTTAGAGTTTCAAGATATACAAAACAGGAGTTTGTCATATCAACTTAGGTCCTAGATTTTAAAGATTTTTTTGGATTTGTGTGTGTATATGTAGAATTGAGGAAAGAGAGAAATTGAGGCTGTTACAGAGCTGTGGGTAATAAGTTGGACTGGTTGGATCAGTGATTTGCTTACAGTTGAACAGATTACTTCAAAAGTAAAATAAACCACAAAAGTTGAGAGGAATGATTTATTAACTTGTTCATATTCCACAGGAAACTAGAGGCAGGCATATCAAGGCTCCTGAGATGTTAGTGTTGTTAAATGCAGCTTTTTTCCATTAATCTCCACCTCCCCATTCACAGTGTGCCTTCCTGTTTTCCTCCACCTTGACTGATGTCTATAACTTACTTTGTAGGATTGACACAAGCTGATACTCTTAGTGGCAGGTGCTTTCCTTGATTACAGACACCTGACTAAAGGCTTCTAGAAATATTTTTTTATAAAGTCGAGTGTCCAGGTTAATTTAATACTGTAGTGTGATACATGAATTTAAAAGTGTACCTTCTTAGAATCAAAATCTGAAGGAAGCACAGTGAAGAGAATGACCTGATTTTGAAGGAAAGAAAACTACCAGCACCTGAAATCAGCTTTCTTCAGTTGTTGACTAAACTTCTCTGAAATCATGATACATTGAATTAACTGGTTCTGAAGGAAATTCTGACCTTCAGTGAGAGTGGATGCAGAGGAGCCCAGGTGATCTGATGCTGATTTGGGTACTGCGAAATATTAGGGACTAGAGGGAGGGTGTTTACCTGTATCACTTAGATGCTCTTACAGAGTATATTTGAGTGTATCTGACTGTTTTGCATGAGATCATGAAGAGGTAGCAGATGTCACAAAATGTTTTAAAAAGAAGTGGTAGTCCACATGATGTACGACTTGTGTGATGTGATTGTATGTACGTTTTTGGTTTGTTTTCATAGGTTCCAGTATCCATTGTTTATATATAGTCATTGTGTGTTAGCTATTGCCTGTGTATCATACTTTGAAGTGCTGTATAAAATGTTTTTGTGTTGATTTCAAACACTTCTGACAGTTTCAAGCATTCTTACTGGTTTTGTTTCTTTGCAGCTTTTTCTGCACAAGCGAATCAGCTCTTTACTCCTCATGGTTCTAATCCTTCAACACCTGCTGCTACTCCAGTCCCTACCCCATCACCTGTCAAGGCAATAAGCCATCCATTAACACCTGCAACTCCACATATCTCTGGGATGAACATGTCTACTCCTGTCCTTCCTGTTTTCCCAGGACAAGTCTCCTCTTCCATCCATACATCTCAGCCATCCACCCCAACCCCTACTGTCATCAAATCCCTTTCATTGCCTGGTGTTCCTGTCACATCTGTTCACAGTGCAACCTCTACCCCTGTTCCTGCCGTTTTTTCTGGACTGGCCTCTATACCCCCTGCTATGCCTGCTCCGCAAGGTTCTTCCACTCCATGCGCCACACCTGCGCCTAGTGAAGCTTTTGCATCTGCTACTACACCATTTGCTGGCCTCCCGTTTCCTGCAACCTCTTCTATTGCTTCTGCTAATAATCCTGCTCCATTGTCATCAGTTTTTGCTGGCCTCCCTTTGTCCTTACCACCCAATGCCCAAGGGATTTCTAGTCCGGTTCCATCTACAATTGCTAATTCTCCTGCCACTACCATTCCTGGTTCACTTAGCTTACCTAACCCAATTTTGTCTGTCTTAAAGGGATTTCTGACATCAAATGACACTTCATTAATCAATTCATCTGCTTTACCTTCTGCTGTGACAAGTGAGCTTGCTTCTTTATCTGCTCTTGCTAATCAAAGCTCTGACCCTCCCACTTCCTCTGTCAACAAATGTTACACTCCATCAGCCACCCCCACCCCACAGCGTTCTTCCACACCTGGGCTGGCTATATTTCCAGGTCTTCCATCCCCATCTGTAGCCAATTCTAGTTCCACTCCAACATTGCCTGCACAGTCACCTTTAACCACTTCGCCGTCAAATATTCCAGTCAACTGTGGCTCATCAGCCTCCCTCTTGCATGGCACAAGCCCTACTAACCCTGACCAGCAGCTCTCATCAGCCCCAGCTGCCACAAGTATCCCAGTTCTGGTCAAAACAGAACCCATGAGTCCCACCCTCTCGGCCTTCAAAGGTCCTTCTCATGCAGCCAGCCCTTCTCATGGCACTATAGGACTGTCAGCACTTGGGCGTGCATACACCTCAGCAGCTTCAGTGCCAGTCAGTTTACCCAGTTCCCTGAATCCAGTGCTGTCAGGTCTCTCTTCTTTGAGTGCTCCTCTAAACAATTCCAGTTCTCTGGCTTCCATTTCCCTCACTCCACATGGCTCCTCTGCTCCCATTGCCCCTGTGTTCAATGGACTTCCTCCTTTTACGTCTCTAACCAGTAACTTTGCTTTTACTGGTAACCCAGCACTTACACCCCCCGTCACTCTCCCAGGGTCTTTGTTAGCTACTCCGTCTACAACCGCTTCAGCCGTGCCTGCCCCCCATGTGAGTTCCACTGCTGCCGTACTCTCAGGACTCGCCGCCTCAGCAACAGCAACAGCTCCACCCTTCTCGCTTAACTTGTCCAGTGCCGTCCCTTCCCTTTTTTCTGTTGCCCAGGGACCTCTGGGATCATCAAACCCATCCTTCCCCGGTTTTCCTGTCTCTAACACACCCTCTGTCACTCCTGCTCTCCCTTCTTTCCCTGGCCTCCAGGCATCTTCTGCAGTAGCAGCAGTTGCACCGTTGCCAGCAGCTGCCACAGCCCCATCTCCGGCTCCGGTCCTGCCAGGGTTTGCCTCGGCCTTTAGTTCAAACTTCAACTCTGCACTTGTTGCTCAGGCTGGGTATGTTTCTGTTTCTGAAGGAGGTCAGAACTGTTTCTTTTTCTCTTGAGAAAAAAAATGATTTAACTTTAGGTGTAGATGTTATTTTTGCTCATAGTTAGTAATTGCAGATAATTTTTAAAGTTAGTTCACTAGTAAATTTCTACTTGTCTTTAGAAGCTGATAAAGAAGTGACTAAATAGGTTGTCCTCAGTAGTCCCTATTATGACAGTCCAAACCAGTGAGGTGCTGAGTGATTGTATTTCCCAGATGAGGATACTTGGCACCTCCTAGGTTTTTACGAGAATGGATTCCACATGGGCATCTATTGACACATACAGGTAATAGCAGACAATGTCTACGATGTTCCTATGTTTTAAGGAAGTACTCAGCATTAGCTCTTGTCTGTAAAGTTTTTTTGAGTGTGAACTGTAGGCACAGTACAAAAAATTCTGAGTTTCCTTCTTAGGTGTGCTTCAGACAGTCTTGGTTTGTATGTGCACGAGTAATTTGTGAGTAAAGTCAGGCTTCTGTTTGGAAATTCTGGCCTTATGAGGTTTAGAAAAAGAAGTGCTTTTCTAGTTTGTATAGACATAATCTTATAGAGAGGGAAACATAGGATAAAACATGGTGCAGATGTTCCTAATAATAGCTTCGTTTTGACATTGTTTCAGCTTGACTTCTGGACTACAGACACCAGGAAATGCGGTTTTTCCTGGTCTTTTATCTCTCCCTGGTATCCCTGGCTTTCCCCAAAGTGCCGCACAATCTTCCTTACAGGAATTGCAGCATAGTGCAGCTGCACAGTCAGCACTACTACAGGTAACGTGCCTGTTTGCTTACACTCTGTTGTTTCCAGTGATCATTTGAGCATCTCCTTGTGTGCTAACTTCTTAGGATTAGTTCAAGTCAGTAAATGATTTAAACCCCTAACCTACATGAGAACTCATTACAAGGATGATGATAAAGAACAACTGATATTGACTTTTTGCTCAGGGCTGATGTACAGTGCTTATGGATGCAGTGTACGTTGTAAATGTGATTAAACCCTTTTCAAAAACTCTTTGTAAAATGGGGAGAAGTAAAACAAAGAAAAGATAATGCAAATGAAATTTTTGCTGGGTTTGTGTTAAGCCTAATGGCCTGACCATGTAGTTGCAAAATTTGTGCTCAGTTCCAGTCTGACATTTGAATAACTTACAGATTTTGTGGACCCTTTGTTGTGAGTTACATGATTCTACACATGTAATCAGATTGTCTTGAATTTGTGTCTGTTGTGGTTGTGCCTTTCTCTTGGTGGTTCCCATATATAAATTGTTATAATACAAGCTTGAAGTGGCTTTGGATAATGTGTAGTCTCATCATCTCTTGTCCATGAAACAATTTGTTTCATTCATCAACCTACATAAGTTACCTAAAACTACCATCAGACTTTGCGCTGATATGTTTAGTTTGTCTTTTGTTAAAAACAGCATCTGTGCTGATTAAGAATTCTATTAGGAAATCTGTCCTTCTCCACAAAATACTAAAAGAGGCAGTTGAGTGTCTTGAATTAATGTTTTCTCTCTTTTGTGACACATCAGTGTTGAAATGGAGCATGTGTCTAAGTCCTATTCAGTGTGCAGAATATTGTCAGATATCTTTTGAATATCAGGGGATTGGAAGCAGCAAGTTATTAGGCCATGCTGCTTTTGCAGCTCAGGAATCTGTTTATTCTGTAGAAATCTATGTATGCAGATTGAATTGAGGGAACATAATTTTTCTTATTTACAAGTTTCAATCAGTAAAAGTAACACTTATCTACTTGAGCAGTGAAGAGAAAGGAAGTTCGAACTCACTGAAATACTACAGCTCCTGATTAAGCTATGCTCTCCAAATCAGCTGGTGCTTAATCCACTGGAAAGAAAATGCCATTAACACTTTTGTGTTTTCCCTCTTAATCCAACTGCTTTCTTCATTCTCTGGTATTTCAGAGAAATAGTTGCACTACAGTTTAACATCTGTGAATAGATGCATTTCTCATCTCTGTTCTTTGCACACTTGAGATTATGAATCTTTTTTTTTTTTTTTTTTTTGCTTGAGTTGGACTGGTATTGTGGCTGAAATTTTGCTTGATTCAGATTTTTGTTTGTTTCCTTGTTTTTATCAGTGCTGTTTTCTAACTTCTTCTCTTCCTTAAAGGCGCATTCTGCTTCTGCTCTGGAGAACTATACAGCTCAACCTGAAGGTTTTGCTAACTATCCATCAACACCAGGAACACCATTTTCATTGCAGACAAGTCTGCCCCAGAGTGGATGGCAATAAATACCAGACATTTTTAAAGACTGGAATGTTTGCTTGACAGAGCCTGATCCTATTCATTTTGAAGGCTGTCTCTGCATTAGTGGAAGCATGGTCTGAGTTAGCAAAGAAGGGGAAAACATGAGGCTAAAATTATTCCAGGAGGCTGTGTCAGATGTCAAACTTAATTTGTGATTGCATTCAGTTGATTCAGGGTCTGATCCTGTGAATTACTGAGCATCCTTGACTCTCCTTTAATCTTAAGAGTCGAATGTTTGGTGTCTTACAGGATCAGGAACATTTAAACAGACGTTTATGTAAATAGAGGTAATTGACTGTCAAACTGAATGGGGAGAACAAGTATGCTTAATAGTGTGTATAAGCACCTATCCTTCTGTTATGTTTTGTATGGTATTTGTGGTTAATATAGAATGAGATCTAGGCTGAAACTAGATAATGAAAGCTGTAGATGATCTTTCATCTAGAAGCACACTTCTTGTGTGTGCATAGATCAGGGTCAGCTTATTTTTTTTGGATATTTCCTTTGTATGTATGAGGATCTCCTGTTAGCATCAGCAGTATGTTAAGGGGAGGGTAGATTAGAGGTGTGTGTGGGTTTTCTTACGCTTTGAAATATTGTCATGGGCTTGCTGCTGAATTGAGTACTCCTTTGTCTGAAGAAGAAAGCTAGGAAATGATGCTGTACTATATTTGGGTAGAAGTGAACTATGTTTAACTGGAGTATGGTTTAGCTAGCTAAGAATGCGTCTTTCCAGAGTACGTAGAAACATTCTAACTCGCCTCTAAAATAGTGTTCCATAATATTCTCCTTGCCCCCAACACCCCTCTGTGAATGAAATAATTGTACTGCGGATAGGCTTCCTATCCAGCACTTTTGACTGCAGACTTTTGTGAATGTTTACAGGCATGGGTCAAGTTCTTCTCTCCCTTGTACTCACAAACAAACTGGTTCTCTATGCTTTTCAGCTATAAACTTCAACTTGATGGTGCTTACGTTATCTTGTGAATACGAGTGGGAGCAGAATTTGGACCATGGATTTTTTTAGTATTTTTCCTTGGAAAGCGTACATGATTTTAAAGGCATATAGCTAAATTAACTGTTACGAGTTATGATGCAGCATATAGAAAGGTCTTGCTTTGTTAGTGAAATTCAGTTGTGCACTCTTCTAATAATGTTAGTACCTGTGGCAATGTGTAACGCGTCATTGAGTATCATCTATTTAAGATATACTCTTGATCATGTTCCAGAGACAATAGAGATGAATAATATTCAATCATGTGATTAAATTAAAATGTAGAGGATACTACACTGTAGAAAAGTTCTGCACCTAGAGTTTTACTTTTTTAAAGATTGATTCTGCTGGGAGATGTTGCTAATGTATTTTCTTTCAAGATGTGAACAAACTTTTTTAGAATGTTAACAAAAATTACTGTATTGGTTTTTAACATAATTTTTTTAAATAAAAAGTTTACAGTCATGGCAAAAAGGCTTTGCTGACTATTTGCATATTTACCTAAAATACAAATGAATAAACTCGTTTTTACTAAGATACTTCTAATGTTTGGTCTTGCTTATGCCATTTCTTTATGATGCAGAATTCTGTCCAGAATGATGAAACTGACTTCCTAAAGAGTAACAATAGAGATATTCTGTGAATTTTTTAGATGACAAATTTGGCAGCAATTGGATAGTTTTATATTTTAATAATCAAATTGACATATTATGTTAAATCTAAACATAAAAACATTGTGCTCTTGCTTTTTTCTTAAATTTTGTGAAACCTGTTGAACTATGATTTTCCACTCTGGACTGCTTTTAAAATTGGTGCATTTTATCTTGTCTCAAGAAATCTGTGGAAGAAATCTCTACCATCTTTCATTATACTTCTCATTCTTTTCATAATTTGTTCTTTGTAGATTTGTAGATCAATTGGAGAAGGAGAAAATAGAGATATAGATATCAAAGCAGGTTGACTTTTGTCCCGTAGATAGAAATGTAAAGCAGTTCAAAGTCAGTAAGCATTTTGTAACCATATTGTGGGCCTAAGTTTCATACCCTATTTTAATCCTAGTTTCCCCAATAATCAAAGTTTGAACTAATATACATTACCTTTTAGTAAAAAACAAGTAATATGCAGCTTTTATAAAAAAGTAGGCAGTTTGTACCTCTTTCTCAAAACGTTGAATGGCTGTGGGGTGTGGGGTTTTTTGTCTGAACATAGGACAACTCAAAGATACCGAAGAATTTGTGAAGCCTTGTTTCTCCAAATTAAAACAGGTGAGAAGTAGTGAAAATGCACTATATTAAATGCTTTTCTCCTGAAACAGTGTAGTTAGTGAGTGGTGTCTAGCCGCATCGTCCAGAGAAGAGTATTTCATCCATAGGTTTTACAGACACACTCCCATCTGTGTCAGACAAATGAATAATTCAAGAAGCATTAAACTGTCAAGTTTTTATGTCTTGGATGGGCTCTCTGGTTCTTAGTGAAACATGTTGAGCAGAATTATGTAAATTGAACTTTCCAGGGCTTAAAATTACGATAAAATTCAATTTCGTAAATATTTCTCCTGATGTAAAATCATTCTTTATTATTTTTTTTTTCTCTTCAGGAATAAAGTCTGTGTTCTTCATTGTAGCAAACTCCTGTGACCCAGCCTTGGAATATGTGAAAGAGGCGATTTCTCCTGAGCTCTTTCATGTTTTCTTGAGCACCATTTTTAAAAAACCAAGGAAATGTCTGTTCCTGAGGCAAACTACCTTACACTGAACCTGTGCTGGGAAAAGGCTTTGGCTGTGTGACTTTAATTCTGAACTAACTATGATTTTTTTCACTGTTCAAGTTGCCTATTACTGCTGTATTTCATCTGTGTTGACAGACTGCAAAGATAAGTCGAGTAAAGTGTTCTTTGAAATAAAATCTTTTTTGGAAGAACTACGAACATGCTGGGATTGTGTTTGCAAGCGTTTCAATGTTTCTTTCAAGTACTTTAATTACAGCTGCAGTGAATATGAGAGAAACAGAGCAATTTTCTGTCCTCCTCCTCCTCCTCCTATTTGCAAATGAGTATTGCGACTTTGCAAATGAGTATTGCAAGTGTGGCTGGGCCTGAAAGGAAACTTACCATGCTATGAACGTTCTTGTTTCTTGCAAATTGCCTTCCTTTCTGGATTGAGATGGGAGCAATCGGTTTGATTGGCTCTTGCTCTAGTGAAGTGTAGCCAAAGGAGGGCTTCCTGTTGTCTCCTGGTCTTCGGCTATTGAGAGCCAATGACACTTTCATGAGGAGGAGCAGCACTATAGGAACATTCCTACAAGCAACAGGACAGCACTGTTAATCTGCTCTCTGTCCTGCCCTGTCTTCTGAATTTTGATTTGGGGAAGAGGAATGATGAGTGTGAAGCAAATAGCGCCTATTCTGTGGGCAGAATCCAGGGCCAGGGAAGGACTTAGCTGAGAAATCTTTGAGAAATGGCTGAAGCCAATGCATGAGAAGGGGCCTAAAAAGGTCAGGAAAAGACAAATTGAAATCTACAACTTTTTTCAAATCTCATGTGGGCATTGTCCGATGATTCTTTTATATACCTTTGGGATTGGCACTGTGGGTAAGAATCACCCTTCTGGTTTTAACAGACTTTGAAGTGGGTGCTTGGTCTGTATGATTTAGTATCTACAGTTGGATGATGAGGTAAGTGGGAGCAGCTGGGCACTGGAGAGACAAAGGACTGGTGCCATTTTTAAATGCAGCAGTTTTTTCAGAGAAATGCTGAAGAATGGCATGCTTACATGTAAGCACCTAATCATGCCTGACCTGAGCCCATACTCTGCTTTTCAAACAGAAGTTGAAGGCTTTAGCTTTATCAGCACTGCAGAAATAGCTGAACTGCCACCAACCCAAACCGCAGTCATCTCTTGTTTCTTCTAACTCAGTATGTCCTGCTAAAGCAGTTTGAACTCAGTCTGATTGTCTTTGTGGTAGTGCCCTGACACAGGATTGCACCAGGCTGTTCAACACCAGTGAAACACAGGGGTCTTCCATTTTGTTCTCTGAGAGTTCTGTAGCACTTTGGGACACGAGTTATCCACATGCCCCAGTATAGCCCCAAGGAGAAAGGATTAAGATTGTCTTGCCTTGGATTTAAAATTTTTTAAATGGTGAGTAAAAGTGCAGCTGAAGTTAAAATGAAGAAACTAATACTGTGATGTTCCTGAACACAAATGAAAAACACCATCTGCTTTATTCACCTTTTAGGGACTATATTTACAGGCACCTCAGGGAATTATCAATAAACAGCAAGGAGGAATTATTTCTGTTAAGTTTTAATGTTTTGCTCATTTATCTGATGATATAAGCAGCTGTGTAAATTGTGGCATTCAAATGGCTCAGAATTAAGTTATTTAACTTAATATTTAATATATAAATTTATATAAATAAATTTATATATAAATTTATATAAATATATAAATTTCAATAAAACTTTCAGTTAAAAAGTTGCTATAAAATGGAAATTTTTTGTGTTAGTTTTGCATATTATGCTTTTACTTCTGAAATAATTAAAACACATTTTTCTTGTAACTGTTTATGCTTGCTACCCTGCTATTAAGCATCTGTCTTGAAGAGGTTTGATCTTACAACTCAGTGTACAGAAGACAAATAATGAGGAAAATGCTTTAATGACTTAAAATGGATATTGTCACACATTTGCAAGAAGCATGTCAATCCCAATTTTTCAAACTGTTTGTACTTATGGCTTTCACTGTGATTTAAAACATCAGTTTCAGTGGTGTAATTTCCTCTCTGTGAGGCTGAGAATGTGTTCTCGGAAATGCAGTCAGCTTTGAGTGACCCATCTGGGACCAGTGTGATTACTGTAAGAGAGGAAGACTTTGGTGAAATGAAGTTGGAGCCAGATCTTCAGAGATATTCTAGGTGACAGATGCCTACAGATAATTAATGCATGTGTCTGTCAAACTCATAAATTACATATGAAAAAACACCTCTCATTTTTTACTCAAATAACAAACAACAGCTTTCTCCTTTGAGAAGGTTGCCCTCCACTCCGGCAGCCTTCAGAAATGACTTAGTCTGAAATGCTGTGTTTAGTTTGATCATCAGAATATTTTGTAAAAAATGCTTTTATTTGGGGGACAGTTTGAAGACTTTGGAGCTGAAATGCTTCTCCGGTTTTTACCTTGTCTTGCTCAACAGGGCTCGGCCTGTACTGAGGGACAGTATGAAGAAGTGTGTGGTGAGCTATTTTACACAGAGTGGAGACCTCACCTGGAGGTTTATGTTGCTGGTGTTTGAGATCTGAGTAGTAGCTGAGCCCCAGAACAGCAAAGAAACTGTTCTCAGTCTCTACCTTCTGGCTTTATAGAATCACGGGTTGGAAAAGAGCCGTCTTAAGATCACCGAGTCCAGTCATTAACCCAGCGGTGCCAAGTCCATCACTAAATTACATCCTTAAGTGCCACATCTACATGTCCTTTAAACACCTCGAGGGATGGGTACCCAACCACTTTCCTGGGGACCCTCTTCCAGTGTTTGGCAACCCTTTTGGTAAAGGAAGCTTTTCCTAATACCTAATCTAAACCTCCCCTGCCACAACCTGAGGCCATTTTCTCTTCTGCTATTGCTCATTTATTGGGAGAAGAGACTGACTCTTGCTTTGCTTTAACCTCCTTTCAGACAGTTGTAGAGAGCAATAGGGTCTCCCCTGAGCCTCCTTTTCTTTGGACTCAACCTCAGCTGCTACTCACAGGACTTGTTTTCTCTTTATCTTCTGTTTCTGTCATGTCTTGTTTGCATTTTTTTTTCTCTGTGGTGACAGATTCATAGAAATTATTTCCAGCTTGTGTTTTGTGGAGTCTAAAGCCAGCTGGGCCAAATGCATACCCAGACAGAAAAAGACCACAGAAGACCAGGGAGTTACATCAGAGACAATCCTGATCTGCAAGACTGTTTGTAAACATCCTCTCCTCACCAGGGTAACTAACTCCCAGAGGTCTCTCATACAAGGGATTTCTCCTTCTCTCACTTTGCCTCCCTCTTCAGCAAATTACATGAGCACTGTGCAGTTTCAAGGTACACTGCTATCTCGTCTGTGAGGGGATCAGAGCTTCCCTTAAATGAGATGGAACCCCAGAGGGAGATGCCCAAGAAAATCAACACGGAACATCTAATTGGTAAGCCTTGTTTTGTGTGTGTGTGTTTTTTCTCAATGATAATTAAAAGGACCAGAACTAACCAAACAAAAAAAGCACATTTAATCTCCTACATAGTCAGGAGATGATAATTCAGAGTCTGCCACTGTGAGTGATGGAGCAAATTGCCTCATGCTACCCTGCCAGAATCTACCTTCTGCCAGCATGACCCCAGGGCCAAAAAGAACTGATTCAGCTATTAATGCACTTGTAGGGGTGGGATGGAAAGGGAAAAATATGACTTGAGGAAGGCAGAAGAAAAGTACACTTAATGTGATTGTACTTGTGTGATGAGTACCTACCTGGTGCTCTCTTCAAACCAAGTTGTTACTGAAAATGTCTGCTGTTTTCACTGTTGTGTCTAGCCATAGGTGTGGACAGTGCAGTGGGACAAGCATGAGTCTCAGCAGGATTGATTTGGGTGCTAGTAGAAAGGAGGAAGGTACTTGGTGATTAAAGAAACTGAGTCTACTCCATATTTCTGTAGGAGACTTGGGAGATTTTTGCCCATGGTGAGCTTTTCATTTGCCTTCAAAGTTTGTAACCCACACTGTGATTTTGTGTATCAAGTATGTTTGTGATGTACCCTGAAGTGAATCTTATGAGTGTCCTGGAGCTTTTGTACAACTGCTGAATAATGAGCTCTCACAGTGCAATCACACAACAGCTATAGGATGGACAAAGGATCAGACTCAACCAGCACAGGTTTAGGAAGGGCAGGTCCTGTCTGACCAACCTGATCTCCTTTTATGATCAGGTGACCCACCTGGTGGGTGAGGGGAAGGCTGTGGATGTGGTCTGACTGGACTTCAGCAATGCCTTTGACACTGTCTCCCTTAGCACACTCCTGGAAAAACTGGCAGCCCACGGCTTAGACAAGTGCACTCTGTGCTGGGTTAAGAACTGGCTGGAGGGCCGGGCACAGAGAGTGCTGGTGCTGCATCCAGTGGTGTCCCCCAGGGATCGGTGTTGGGCCCAATTCTATTTAATACCTTATTGATGGTTTAGATGAGGGGATTAAGTGTACCATTAGCAAATTTGCAGATGACACCAAGTTGGGGGAGAGTGTTGATCTGCTGGAAGGCAGGAGGGCTCTGCAGAGGGACCTGGACAGACTGGAGAGATGATCTGATTCCAGTGGGATGAAGTTCAACAAGACCAGGAACAGTGTGGCCAGCAGGACCAGGGAAGTGACTCTTCCCCTGTAGTAAGCTAAGCACTGGTGAAGCCACACCTGCAGTACTGTATCCAACTCTAGGCCTCTCTGTTCAGGAAGGATATTGAGGTGCTGGAGCAGGTCCAGAGAAGAGCAACCAGGCTGGTGAAGGGACTCGAACACAAGCCCTATGAGGAGAGGCTGAGGGAGCTGAGGTTGTTTAACCTGGAGAAGAGAAGGTTCAGAGGAGACCTCATCACTCTCTACAACTACCTGACAGGAGGTTGTAACCAGGTGGACACTGGTCTCTTCTCCCAGGCAACCAACAGAAAGAGACTTTATTCAAGTTTTAGGTGTATGCTTTCTTCCCATAGTGGTGAGGGGTGATATCTTGACCCCTACCTCTTCTGAGCTACTTGAGTATCAATCTGCTGAGTGCAGGCATTTGTTCCCAGCTATGCCCCCTGTCTGTGGATTGTCTTGTTTCCACCAGGTATCTTCACAAAGGGGTCAGGTGGATGACGGCAGATGCAAAATTGCTTTTGAGGAGATTCTTCATAACCAAGTTTGGCACGGGAAAAAAAAGATCTTCAGATATTTTCTGTAAGCTAGTCATTTAGGTGAAATGAAGAGAGAGACTAAAAATGTTGAGTTCTGCTAAAGTGAACAGAACATCCCTTCATGAATAATTTCCCCAGGTTTCAGATTCAGAATTATGAACGATGCCCATTCCATGAGTTTTCCTTGATCTCTTTCTACTGATTAAAAGACACTTGACTGCTGGTACTTTGTGTATCTGTTGTAGCCTGACTCATCACTAGTGTAAGGTGAAGTACACGATGTTGCAAATAGACAGCAGTGACAGTGTTAAGATTTTCACATTAAATCCTAAAAATTCCATCTTCATTCCCATGGCCTTAAGGTTTGCATCGTAATTTGTTCAGGAACACTCCTCAAATCATTGGTACCACCGACTGCAGAATACCTGGTGATACCTCATGAAACAACTAGGGGTTTAAAATTGCTGTTTTTTGGAAAGGATGAGGAGGAAAGCTGGGGTCCCACTACAACAGTTCTGTGCCTAGCTCTCATGAAGGCCTGAAACTGGGCCCTCTTGAACACGCATGTTTAAGTGTGAATGATTAAATCTGCAACAGGGACCTCAAAGTAGGATGGGCAAAACTAAAGGGCTTGAGGTAACACCCAGGTGTGCAGCTACCATTACCAGCAGGCACAGCCCAGCCATGCACAGATAGGAGGGGCAGGAGCTTCGGGAGGGCTGTGCTGTATTTCCTCCTCTGGGTTTGCTGGGAGTCTTCTGACAAACCTGTCAGTCCTGCTCTGCTTGTCTGTTAGCCTGTGTCTTACAGGTGAGGGAGCCTTGTGATGTTTTCATCGTGGTAACAAGTTGGGTTTTTTCAGACAGTATAAATTGAATTGTTTCCTATTTATCAGTTTCTATGTGCATGTGAATTTTCTTTGATGTAAGAAATTGCCAGTGCTACACTACAGCTCTCAAATAACTTATCCAAAACACCTTGCACCTTTCCATTAGCATGGCGGAGGTTCTCTGAGGAGACCTCTGAGGCTTTGTCCCTTTGTCCTGCCTCTTCCTCTTGCACTGGGAAACATAGGCTGTGGTGTTCAGCTTCCCATCTGCTGATACTCATGCCTGCAAAAATCCTCTTCTGACCCAAACCAGGTAGCCAGGCAGCCCCTAGGACTATCTCATCCTGCATCCCTGCTGCTGCTGCTTGCCCTGTGGCTCTCCTGATGCATTTCTGCATTTAACAAAATTCAGTTGATCCTGCAGCACTCTGTCCTGATGGAAAGACTGTCCTGATTCCTTTCTTGCCTATTCTCTGAGGATTTCAGCAACTCCAACTGTTCTTCTCTTCAAAGACCAACTGCTCCTTGGTCACACTTTCCTTGCAAAGAGCCTCCAGACCTTTTAGCATTTGAACAGCTACTCACTGCTGCCTTACCTTCAGGTATTAAAATAATGAAATTTGGTG
>NW_020956458.1:0-29333 GCF_003031625.1 Empidonax traillii
GAAAGCAGGACATTTTAATTTGTGAAAGACATGTCCCAATCACTTAAACATTACTGTGAAAAAAAATCCAGAGCTTTAATCCAAACAGCTAAATAACAAAAGCAAAGTGCTGGACCTTGAGCTGGATGTCATTCGCTGCAGATTTGTTGAACCCTTATGCTGGTTGCCAGGATAAAGATGTGATGTATGTTTCTGTTTATGTCTCTGATTTTATTTGGTTCTCTCTATGTTTTTCCCTCTGGGGGAGTTGTTCTTTAACCTAAACGTTTTTCAAATGCAAGCAAATATCTGCAATAGTTATTTTCTTACTGAAATAATTTACTTTCTTCTTACTGAAAACATTAACTAGATATATATGGTGCCGAGGCTCTGATCCAGCACAGGCTCAGATGGGAATTGTAACCAGGTAATACTGTAAGCTTTGAAATAAGCTGTTTTGAACCACTGAGTAGCTGTAGAAAGAGGTGTAGCAGGTATAGAAAGTGGTGGAGCAGTAAAATATTTTTGAACTTTAGTCTTGAAGTTAATTCACAGCTTGTTCTCAGAGAAGGCACTTCACTGAAATTTCAGTGTGCTTCTAAAATTCCTATTTTGTTGTACCAGCCTTCAGATAAAAAGAAGAAAACAAAAAGAGAACAAGAAGGGTTTGTTTCCCTCTCCCTCCCCAGTATCTTTATGCTTTTATTGGTAGGGAGCTGAAGGTCCTGTTTGACATGACAGCTTTTTCTCATTTTGAGTCAAAGCCCTCAGAACCGCAATCACACTATCAGCTGTTATCTTCCAGCCTCTGTGAAACCTCATTGTCCCTACTCTGCTAAGAAACATCTGCGTAATTTTTCTCTCTATGCTCCCTCCTTTCCTACCCCTGCCCAACCACTAAATCACAGCCAATGATTTCTTTCCACTCCATAGGTGCTTCCCTGGGCCCTCTGCCAACCAGTGCCTGCCAGACCCGTGTCTATGTACACACTGGCAGGCTGTCCTTCAAACAAGAGGGAAGTGGGAAATTATAGAAACATGCTTCCAGCCATCCACAGCCTGTGTCTACACAGGGTCTGTCAAATCAGTCAGTAAAATACTACGGGCACAAGCAGGAGGAAAGTGGGAAAGAAATGACCTCCCATCAGCTGATATGCAGTGACTGCATATACTCAGTCTGTGGCAGAAAGAAATCACAGTCACAAGTCTTTCCTTGCAGATATTTAACAGCATCAGTGCAGATAGTCATTGCAGGGTAGCTGATACACAGCAACTTGTCACTGCATGGCGATTTGTCTATGTGTTTGAGGCTTCTCACTTTTGGCCATGTGGATAAGGTACATTCAGAGTTGCTGATGGCCATCAGGAAAGCGGTGTTTGTATCTGAAAACATCTCTTGGTATCTTGGAGAACTGCAGCTAGAAACCCATGGCATAAACATACTGGTCTGATTCCCCATTAATGAGCTGCACTGGGAGTATACGGGGAGTATCTGTCCTGTTACAGGAAACTGCACAGGACAAGGCAGACAAATGGGACACAGGCCATTTCAGAGCAGCCTATTCACAGTTGCAGCTGTGCAGGGAAGGGGGTATGCACAACCTCCAAGTGGGACCAGCAATGAGGGAGTGATAAAGAACCACCACAGGCTCTGGGGCCATTCCTGCTTTTCAGCTGCCTTCATATTCTTTCATTTCCTTCTTGGAGCTCAGTGCAAGAGGACCACGGGAGCAGCACCTTCTCCAAATAAGAGGCATGGAGAATCTCTAGTGGTAAATTTTAGATGAGACAAATGATATGTGACTGATGTCTGTGCATCACTTGATCTGTCTTTTTTACTCTATGAACCACCAGTTTGGCCACAGAGTAGTCCTTCCAAAGCCAGGTAAAATCTTTCTTAGAAGCAACCAAATGACAAACCCCAAAAGTGTATAGCTCCTTTTGTGTCTAGATTGTGGATGCACAAAACAATTGCTTGGGAAGTTGGCATGTGTCAGTGCCAAAATAGAAACTTAAAGCAGGAAAGACAGGTAGGCCAGGAAGATTGTAGGACCTACTGTTACTAGAGAGGTTTCTGTTCTATATTGATGATTTCCTTTTTGGGATTCATAAAACAAAGAAGGTCACTCATAGTTTTTCCCACATTCAGTCCTCACCATGTTTCTATCATTCAGCCAAAGATTTCAGTCCTCCAAGTTCTGCTGAGGGCTAAAAACAAATTGTATAGTGAGCAAGTGAGCCCTTGTAATGGCTTTCTCAGTTTTCCTAATTTTTTGTGCATGTCCATGTCCTTCAATCTCAAACTCTTGTTTCCATCCTAGTTTTTGGAAATTTTTCACCTAAGATCATTTATGAAACTTTCAATCTCTGTATACATAGCTTGAAGGGGATTGATTTCTTTTTCTAGTTTCATATGTGGTGCTGAAGTCTTCTGTGACTATCTTGGCACTCAGAACACAACAGCAGCTCTCTATAGTAAAACATCTGAAGGCCTGATCTTTCCCTCTGAGTACTGAACTTTTATTAGAGATCCCAAAGAGCTTTAGTAAACCTGTTTTCAAGTCCTGCCAGAAGCATTAGCTCACTCCTCAGTTTCAGTACCCAGCAGGATAGGCTGGTGCCTGCAGGCAATGTACCAGTGATATTTTAGTGCAAAGTAGGAGTATGCTTTAGCAGCAATTGTCCCCTTAGCATGCTTTGGTTCACATAAAAAATTGGTTTTGGAGTACACAAATTGAATTCCCTTTAAACATAACTAAACCAAAGATGCCCTCCAGAAGCACCTCTGTGCACTGCTGCTGCTTGTGGGGTGGTATGTAGGTGGCATGTGGCTGTTTCACTCAGTGAATCCATTCCTTTTGCTCCTCAGTATGCCGTGTGTAGGCATCACTTGTTATCTGTACAGCCAGTAACAAACCTTCCTAGGGGTTTGGAATATAATTTCAAGTTACAACTGCAAACCCAAAGGTTTAGAGAAGTACCTTAACTGACAAAGTCTTAACTGAGAACTCTGATCCGCAATATTTAGTGCAAGTATCCCATTCACTGCCACCTTAGGAGAGGAGGAAAGAAAAATAGCACTACTGTTTTTTTGTAGGAGCTTTGTCATTAGTACTGCTGAAGTACTATGGTTTTTCCAGCCTTAACTCTGCTCTGACTGGAAGATTAATCAGAATTTTATATGTGTTCTTCAGAGACTGAATTAATAGATTCAGACCTTATGATAAATGAACCTTTACCACAGGACAAACCTGTGGAACAAATCAAGGAAATAAAGGGTGTCCTCTAAGGTATAGACTGGATAATGGTCTACTGAAATCAGCTTACTGTTGTATAGATTCTATAAAGCTTACAGTTTCACCTTGAAGCCATATTATTCAGTCTTGTTAATTTTAGTTAAGTTTCTAGCTCATAGCTTGCTTGCAGTGAGCCAATTTGTTCTTTTCCCATGTCCCAATTATTTTTCAGTCACCTGGAAACTCTGCAGTTGTTTCCAAAATTTGGCAATAATGTTTGCTGCATTTCATCTTTCAGCATCTTATTTGTCTATATTGATATTATTTTGACATTTTTCTTGTTGTGTAACTTACTCTTCTTTGATATAATTTTGTGTTTTCCTGAAAGTATCAGGCATTTCCCACGGATTCCAATTAATGTTGTTTTGAGGTTGAGTTTATGACATGACACAACTGCTGTGACAATTCTGTCATCTTCAAGGGAAGGTAAACGAAGGTGGCTTCAGCTAAGCAAATATCTACAGCTGCTGTAGTCACTCTTTATAAAAAGTCAGTCTTTGCTCTGATGTATCACTGACACCAACTATTTCTAGTCCCATGCTTCAGAAATGAGCATTATTTTGTGATTGCTGATAGCAAAATTGTTGATTTTCAAGCATGAGTCTCATGTAACAAGGCTGCTTTTTTAAATGGGTGATCACCAACATGTTCACAGACAATTCAAAACCAGTTTGGTGTTATATATAGACAGCATAATGTTTCCAGACCTGCCTTGAAGGCATTTTGCTGCAGTGCAGCTATGACTGGTCTAGCGTCTTAGTTCACGCAGAAGCTCATCTGAAGCTGTTTTATAAATATATGCAGGTAATTTTTGAGGGGGCTGTTGTAGCAAAGCTCTTACATGCAGGTTCTGTTGGAAGCCCAGGAGTGGGCCCATGGAAATCTATCACAATTCACAAGTTTAAAGCTATTCACTCCTAAGTGCCTTTGTGGAGTCAAGCCTGAAATCACTTTGATAACATCTATCATGTATTATAAATGTAATCTGTCTTTAACTGCTAGTTACTTATATACTTAGAAAATCTCCCTTTGAAAGTAATTTTTAAGGACAAAAGCCTCTGAATTTCATTCATGATTTTCCCCTCAAAGATCCCCAACTGCAGTAAGTTCGGGAGAATAATTTCTTCTTTGCCAGAAATCCCTGGATGAAATTGTCCAGCTAAAATATGTGGTGATTACACAAGTGGTAATACAGCCTAGATGATGCCAGAAGTCCCTTCAGGCTCCAAAATCTATTAACCTATGGGATAATTTACAAATGGAACAATTTATGTAGTGAGAGTCTGTCTACTGTGCATGAGAAATGAAAGTCTGCATCATTTGTTCTGATAGAGCTCCTGTTTACATAGTGTCTGCACGCTTATTACAAAGGAGGAAGAATAAATTAGTGAAGATTGATGAATGCTAATGTAGTATTATTCAGGCTAAATGTAAGCAAAAATCTTCTCTAAATTTTATGTTCCTTTTAAATAAGCTCCTTCTGCAACACATGCAGCATCGTGAAATATTCAAAACCAAAGGCGATGATAATGACATAACACGGTTTGGGCAGGATGGGGACATTGACAAAAGAGAATAATTTGCAACAGTGGTAAAAATTTAGGTAATTGTGGTAGCCTACAGCACTGCAGGTTGAGTTCTTCATAGAAAGCTATTCTCGCAGCTGTTTTCAAGGATCTGCTTACAGCAAACAGACTTTTACATTTCTAGAAAAGGAGGGTAAGAGACATTACGAATACATAAGATTTCATCCCATTAGCTTTAATGAAATCTGATAAAGCTAGAGTCCTTGAACATTTACAGCCAAACTACTGCCAGAGTCCTGAGGGCACTAACAGGCTCTAATGGTCCTGCCTGATCTCCTCCTGGACCTTCCCTCACCCTGCCCACGGGTCAGGGTCCCATTCCAGCCCCCTAGGGCTGTCAGTCCCTGCCCCAGCCATGCAGCAGCAGTGCTGGTCTCCAGCTCTCCACAGCCCTGCCTGGCTGTCCCAGGGCAGTGTCTGACCCTGGGTGCCCCTGCGGAGCCTGGTGTTCGTCTGCGGATGGGTCTCCCAGCTCCACCCTGGACCTGCCTCATCACAACAAACATGCCTGATGACCTGGGTGCTTGGTTGATCCCCACTGTCCTCCCTAAGCTTGCCCTGCTTGCCTGCATGAGCAAATGCTCACATCAACTATTTCCAATGCCACAGAACTGGATGATTAAAAGGAAAAATGATCCCAGTGGTTTCATCTGCTCAGTCTGGTGTTATCTGAGCAGCCAGTCCATTTCCTGAGCTCTGCTTTGAGGTCTGTTGTGAACATAGGTCTGCATTAAGCAAAATTTGGCTTCTGCAGTATGCAGGGGGAAGCAGGTACCTTCAGAGAGGGCTTAACCGAGTCTAGGATCTGTCTTTGGAGATCTCTTTCCATCTCATTGGACTCAGCCTCCTCAGCCTCCTCCTTGAAGTGCCGACAGCTAGGTGTGGTGAATACATCTCCAGCATTAGTCCCCATGTAGTTCTAGCAGCAGTTTTCATGCACTCTCTTGCTGTAAAAGTCCTCACTGGCATTGTCTGCCTAGAGATTTGGTCACCTTCCTGAAAAAAGACAGTTTCTGAATTCTGTCCAAATAAACAGCAAGAAATACTTTCGCATCAGTTTTCATGGTAAAAGTTGTTGCCTTGGCTACAGAGATAGCGTTTGTTAGCCCAAAGAGGGAGAAGGATCCACACAAACGTAAACTAGGAGGGCACCTGAGGAACAGTCTCTGCATTTGTATTGTCTATGCTGTGAAACGTGCTTGCTGCATGGATCTGAAGGGTATTATGCCAAATTTGAAGGTAAAGTAGGTGCTAGTGTAAATTATGTGTGAATAAAAGAAATTTGCAAGGATAGGGTTAACAGAAAGGGAACCATGAGAGTTTATCTATCTGTCATCCTGTAGGAATTTTACTTATTGTATTTTACCACTGCTTAATGATAGCTCCTTCTGCTACAATTTTTCCCTGCTGCCACAATCTCTCTCTTCTGCTCACCAGCATGGCATTCACTGGCAATTGTTTACTTGGATTTTTCCACTTAATTACCTACAAAATCATCTCAACAGAGCACGGATCCAAACTCCATTTGGGTCAGTGGGAGTTTTGCCACTAACTTGTAGGGGTTCGGATCAGGCCCAGGTACCTCCCTGCCAGCACGCACTCACTGCCGTGCTGCCCTTGGAGCTGGTGCAATGCTCCAAGTGTAGGCCAGAACTGTGGCTTTATTCCCACCCAGAACCTTACACATGAGGAAATGTGGAGAGAAATGAGGTTCCTAGGAGGTGTTGCAAACCTTGCCTTAAGCAAATGCTCAGGTTCTGGTCTGAAGGACTCAGTTGCAAATAAATAGAAGGAAGGGTCCTGATGCAATGGTGAGGACATGCAAAGCCTCAGTTGTTCCATGGTAGAAAGTGATAAGAATGAGGTAAAGGAGGGTGTAAGGAGGGGGAAGGTGAGCAATATGAAAAAAATAGCTTGATCCATTCAAAATTATCTCATGCCCTCCTGCCATTTTAATTACGTTGAGAAAAAATTTGTAACTTTAGGTCTTTAAATGCTAGACTCAATTTTTTTTTTTTTTTTTTTTTTAACTTTCTTGCTGTTGTCCCTGGACTGTATCTTCACCAGAAGAGATGGCAAGCAGCTTTGAGTGGCACCTGAGACACATGGGAAGTGGCAGATTAGGGGATTTTGCCAAATTCCAGAAGCTCTCCACAATGTGAATGCTAAACCACAGCTCAGGGCTCTCTGTGTGGGGGCCTTTATTGCACTCCAGAGAGCTTGCCAGAGTATTTTTTCTTTAGTGAAATGAGTATCTTCCACTTTGACTTCTTTGGGTTGTGCTCAAAAGATTTTGGCATCATTTAAACTGCAATTGGAAAGTAGACAGATCCTGCTTAGCATTCAGCCTAGAAATAAAACCAAGAGGGGAAATTTGAAATAAGGGTTCCAATGGCTTTCATTTGCTAATGCATTCACACAGTGCCTACCATGCTAAGCTGCTTCCCATCCTTCTCCACCACTATCGTAAATTAAACGATGCAGACCTGATTTTGCTGTCAGATATTGCTACCGCAAGCTTTTGGAGACTAGCTGGTCTCCGCTGACTTTGAAAGTCTTCAGTGCTGGATCCACCCAATCACTGGGGCAATGAGCAGGTCTAAAAGCCTGTCCTGCAAAGTGGATGTGAATCAGCGATCCTCAGTGATCCTCACCAAAGGAGCCTGTCTCCCTGGTGAGATGAGACCTTGGGAAACATTTGGGAGATTGGCAGAGGGGTGAAGGGTAACCACAAGGAGCCCAAATGAAGCAAATATAACTAGAGATCAACTTGATGTAGCCATGGTACTGAGGAAAGTGGCTCCACAGTGGTAGAGCTGTTCCTCTGCCACAAGGACCCAGCTGCCACTTCCCCAATGTTGCTGCAGCAACGTTAGTGTTTCTCTGCCTGTAACTGGGGACAGTGGCATAAATTAGTAGAGATACCAAGCACTGACATAATTCCCAATTTCTTTATTAAGAACAGGCACTTCGGAAGAACTGTCTACCTTTGAAATGGCTGCTGAGGGGAGAAACGTGTTTGACATATGAGCTGTGTGTGCTGCTCTCGCTTGTACTAGGAGGTACCGGGAGAGATAGGGAGAGGAGCTCTTTTTTTTCCCCTCTTCGTGACAGTCCTGGAGGAGGTGGTCTTGCCTTATACAAGTTCATACAGCATTTGTGTGGCTTTTTGGTACTGTGATTCTTTTACTGGGAAGGTAATTATCTTCTGTCCCAGAGAGAGCTGTTGAGGACATACCTGCCACAAGAACAAGCTATCACTACAGGGACCCAGGCATCCCTGTGGGCCAGTGCCAGCATAGTGACAAAGCTGTGTGTTTAAATTATACAGAGGTGGTTAATGAGTTTTCACCTTGTCAGGAGAGCAGTCCAAGGTTAAAGAATGATGTGTCCCAAAAATGAGAGTAAGAAAAGCTGAGTTTTGAAGATATACAACCTGCAGGGTGAGCAGGTATTTTAAAACTAAACTATGATAGTATTTTTCTTTTCATGGAGGCAAAAAAGCAGGAGAGGGGAACTCTGATTCTCAGTGCAGTGTGGCAGCTAGAATACGTTTAGCATGTTATTATAAGTGGAAGTGTTTAATGAGATTTAGTAGATGTTCCTAAAGCTGTCCTGTCATGTTTATGTATTCAGATAGGGGCTGTATGAAGTGGCCTGTGATTTATTTGGCTGGCAAGCCAGGGCAAAGGGGGATTTCAGTGTTTCGTGCTGCATCTCATCAAGCAAATCTGCTTTCGTTTTTGCTGACATTATAAATGTTGCAAATTACAGGCATAGAGCAGATGCAGTTTCTCTAAATTTTGGGAGGCATTTTGACTGCAAAGGTACCCCTACACATAATCAAGAATGTGCATGTTTAATAGATGAGTATCCAGCTAATTGGTGGAGACTGAAAAGAATCATATTTACCCAGAAACAGGGAAGGGATAAAGATTTGTAACTATTTACGAGAAAATGCTTTTGGCTTGAATATAAGGAATTCTCATCCCTGCTGTGTCACATCCTGAAAACTGTGTTCCCCACATCACTCATGCTTTGAACACTTGGAACTGAAGCTCCATCCTCTTCTCTCACACCATATCCACAGAGCAGAATCCCAAATCAATCCCACCATCCTCAATGTTCTCCTTTGCAATTCCTTATAGTCTCAGGTTGGTAGTTTCTTGTTTCCACAGCCCTGACCACTTCTGACTCACTTTTGTAGTGAGGCTGTGTAGAGCAGAGCCTGTGGTGGGTGGTGGGTTGGGAATGTCTGCCTCATGCTGGCACAGACTTCTGATGTCTGTTGATTGGCACTCACTGTCTGTGTAAAAGCTCTCACTCCCACTCCATTCACACTCCTGCTCACTTTATTTCAATACATATAACGCTCTGGTCCATTTTTGGTTTGTGACAACCATATTTAAGGCCAGACTCTCCAGCACACATCTCTGCATTGCTCATCGAAAGCAAGACATGAGTAGTATATAAGATACACTTTTAGAGCACTATTCCTAGAAACATCTTAAATTGACTTGAATTTGCATAAGTCTAGAAGCTTGTCACAGGAAATCATCACCAGATTAAAGTGTGTCTCAGCCAGAACAAAATTTGCAACTCACACAAAGACTAGAAAGATAAGGAAGCAGACCTATGGAGAAGTATGGAGTGCTAGATAAGTTGGCCTTGTTGCACAAAGCTGCATTTAAGAGTAATCAAACAGATGCTATACATAGGAAAACAGTGATGCTGACAAAAGCTTAAGAATCCCAATGAGCATGTGCTTGAGTATGAAATTCTACTTTGATGCTACAGCAAAAATGTCCATAATATGTATAGATAAAAGACTGATGGCTCCAAATGGAGCTGAACTCTGTACTTAACATTAGCAGGGTTGGTACCTGAAGGCTGTACTTAGTTTATACATTCATGTGTTTTAAAAGAAAAAAAAAGAACTATAAAATTTGCAGAGGTTGCAAAAAAGCCACATACTTTTTCTGAATATAATGGTTTCCAATGAGAAATATAAACAACGTCTTTAATCCTGGATTCTCACTGGATGTTGACCCTATATCACTTTGCTTGTTAATGCTTTGCCTGGTCCACGATGTCCCAGAGTCCCAACCTTTAGGGAGCTGGGAGTATAATCAGAGCAGATACTGATGGATGCTTGCCCTGTTGCCATGCTTTGCTCTGGGCACCTGCTACTGGGACAGACAGAGAGTGGGGACAGGATGCAGGATTGGATGGACCATTGTTCTGTCCATGCATGGCTATTCTTATGTCCCTGACAGTTTGTCCAGGTCCTAATATTTCCTTAAAACAAAATTGAACTTTTGGGCAGATTGCAGGGGTAATCATGGAAAAACCCCAGAGCTTGTGATGAACAAGGTAATGCTCATCAGCACACCTAACAGTGCCTTTTGCCCTAAAATCTGTTTCCATTTGCAGTGGTAAAATCTTGAGGTTAATTTTTAAGAAATAATATCAAGTGCATGTATAAAGGCCTGAGTTTACCTACATGGTCAAGGGACATCTTGTTTCAACTCCTTAAAGACACCTTCTCCTCCTAAAATATGACAATACCACCTTCAAATGACAGACAAGATGACATGCCTGCACCACCATCTCTTGCTTTGCAACCAGGTTGGTGGATCTGGAAAAACTCTGCTCTCTACGGCTCCCTGAAAGTCTACTTATCTACCCAGATTACTATTTATGGCGACCTCTTGCCATATACCTTCAGTGTGTGTCTATCATCGCTTTCAGGGAAGCTTGGAGGTGCCTCTCTGTTGACATAGAAATAGGGCAGGATTTGAACTAGGTTGCTATTCCTCGCCTTTGCTCCCTGCTGCCTAGGGTGCACCCTAGTAGGAGGCGATCAGACCTTCAGAGGTCCATATTCCACCAGCAGGACAAGGATGCTAAAAGCTGAGCATTGCAATGGCACATAATAGTAAATTATTGTTAGTGTTCTTTTTCCAGGATCTAGGCACTAGCCTCTTTGTGCTGTAATTCCTCATCTTTATAATACCCTATGAAATAGTGGGGGTAATATGAGATTAAATATGTTCAAACTGTTAAAATATGTTACTTTGTGAACTACTTGGGTAATTCCATTTGGTGATGGGCACCTTGCCAGTGCCTTGGGCAAACAACTCCTGAGATTTGTGAGGTGCCTATAACTGTTAATCAGTTTGCAGAGATCAGTCAAGTGGCAATAGAAAAAATCCTCCTAGGATCCCACTGACAGCTTTGCATTTCCCTTTGGAGAATCTTACAGATTTCATGAATCCAGTAGTCACAAAGGTTCATAGAAGTGCTTTGTAGTGATAAAGCTTAAATGTAATGCTCCTGGTGGAAGGGTGGATAGCCCTGGTGTCTCCTCCCTGCAATCGTAATTAGCGTACCTTAGTCAACATCAATAAGATTCAAGGTCAGACACATGGGGGAAAAAACAAAATGTGTCACTACTTGTTCCTTTAATTATATCAGATGCATGTTAACTGGCAGTGTTTAGACATTCATGTCCTACAAGATAGTATTTATATCCAGATCAGAGAGAAAGAACACAGCTGCTCAAACACAGACCTTCCTCTCTATTTATCTCTATATCCAGATTCTGTATTTTAGAGTATATTGAGTTTTCTAAAAGTTGTTTTGCAACATCTTTAATGCATAGTGTTTTATGATAATGCTTTAAGAAATAGTTATCAGTGACTGCAGAGCTGTTGCAACCATTAGTTTTGCCAGTATGGTAATCGTATAGTAAAGGCAAACACCTATTGCTTTTATAATAAATTTTTACTGTTCAGATCACATTTGAATTAGTTTATCTCATTATGCTGTACCTACCATCTGGACTTGTGCAACTTGCTGACTTGTGCTCATAGATATACCAATAAATGTTTACTTCAGTGTCCAAAAGGCAAGTGAGAGGCATGGATTCTCCTTATTTCCATCAATAGCATAAGCACTCGCACAGCTGTCTTTCTTTAACGAGACAAAAGTGGTTGCTAAGGAGGGTGGGACGGGAGAAAAAACCCAAATTTCCCCCCTCTGAGTTATTATAACCTTGAATTTAAGAGGCTTCAGTCGAAGAGGTGTGGAAAAGAAAATAACATCTCTTTAGTAAATGTATAGTATATTTCTAATAGTATATATCTCTTTAATAATAATAAAATATAAACAATAATAAACTAATAACAATCTCTTTAATAAATGTATATATATATATACACACACACTAAATATATATATATATATGTAGCACTATCAAACAAACCACAATTCCATGATCTGGTGGCTGCCGTGTCCGTGGGACACTCTTGGGCACAAGCGCCACTAGCACGGGAAAGGAGAAGGAAGGGAGAAGGGTGGTCCCTCCCGTGGACTCACGCTGCCAAAGGCTGGCTCTGGCTGGGACCCCCCCTTTTTTGTCGATGGGTGCAAGTTGCTGCCGACACAGGAAAAGAGAAAGGGGAAGGGAGGCCTTTCCCCACAAAGGTTCCTCTGCCCTTGGCACCGGTTTTCTGATGAATCCGAGGCAAGCCCAGGCAGTGGGCAGAGCAAGACATGAGGAATCGGAGGTGAGTCGGGACCTCCTCTGGGACCAGAAGAAGCCAGTGACCCGGCCAAAAAATGAACCCTCTCCTCACCACTCCCTGAGTCAGGGAAAAAGTAAAGGGAAGTCTGGCCAGCATAAAAAGAAACTTACCTCCCTCTACAGTCTCCTGAAACCATTAGGTTGGAATGTGGTCTATCAGCTAATCCTTATGTCTGTGGCTCCAACGCTAGAGTCATAGAAACAACCGGACTGGAAAAGACCTCCAAGATCATCAAGTCCAACCCTTGATCCAACATTGCAATGGTTACCAGACCATGGCACTAAGTGCCATCCAACCTCATCTTAAAAACCTCCAAGTGAATCCACCACCTCCCTGGGCAGCCCATTCCAATGTCTTATTACTCTCTCTGTAAAAAATTTCTTCCTAATATTCAACCTAAACCTCCCCTGGCAGAGCTTAGGACCATGCCCTCTTGTCCTAATGCTGGTTGCCTGGAAGAACAGACTGATGCCCACCTGGCTACAACCTCCTTTCAGGTAGTTGTAGAGAATGATGCGATCTCCCTGAGCCTCCTCTTCTCCAGGCTAAGCTTCTCTTCTAGCTATGCCTTCAGGCCAGGGGAATCCATTCAGCTAGCCCCCTCCCCGCTACAACTGCTCAACACCTTTCTTTCACAGTGGTGAAGGGAAAAAAACTCAGAGCAGGATTTTTTTTGTGCTTTAAAAAAAAGAAAACTTATGACAACAGCATAATACCATGGGATATACCTGAGAGATATTTTGGATTTGTCAGGTAGTGCTTTTTTCTAATGAGGATGTTTAGAAAACTTTTTCCTATGTGTTTAGAGAAAAGCATGTGACAGAACTGTATGATCTGCCAAATATCCATAGCTGGAGAATCACAATTGAAGGATCAGATTTCTGGAGCCCTCTGCCACCTTGCTGCAATTTTGGCTGGAGGCATGAGAGTGGAGGTTAGATTACTACACATCAGAAAGCTGATGGTTCCTGAAAGTATATTCTGCAATCAGTAAAACTTTTCCCATTTTTTAAATATTCCTTTGAAATTCAGTAAACACCAGGAAACCTGTTCTTACATTTAGTGTTCCTCTGCCACGCTCTTTCTGTCTTGCAGATGATAGGATGTGGTTGCCAAAAAAAAAAAAAAAGTGTTTCTCTGTTGTTTATTTGGAAGATAAGAAGCAATCAAAGGTGTACTAAGCCTCTAAGCACAACAAAACTAAGACATAAATATTCACATCTGAACACTTATTTGAGTCTTATGTCATGCATGTATTAGGAGTGCAGCTGGGGGTTGAGTTTGTATTTTGCAGTATTTTGAGTTGGAGTAACGATGTCAGAGTTTTGTGTTTGCCTTGCAGATGGCTCCTCAGCAAAAAAGCTTACATGTATGGGCAGCATTTCAGTTTCCTAATCACTGGAGTCAGAGCAATTTGTCATTTGGCATTTATTTCAAATGAAAAAAAAACCTGGAGTCTCTCTGTTAGATAAATAGTCACAGGACTAGAGCTTGACTAGTAGGTGCAAGGCAAATAACAACAATCTAACACAGCAAATTCCATGCTTATTTACAGGTGAAGCAGGCTGTTTAATCATCTGTTATTTCTATAGGGTATACCTTCTGTGGCAGTCAGCATAATTTAAACAGATGAGGGGAGATTGGAAAGTTGTTTGCTTTCAAATTTGTGGGAAGATTTCTACTTTATTTACTATGAAGTCTGGATTTACGGAACAGGAGTGAGTTAAAAATATATTTTATGAGTACTGAATTGTAATACTAGTGCTCAGAATGCATCCAGACCTTTCAGTGTTCCTATTTCAAATTATTTGCATTAGACATTGAAAAATAAAGATAGAGGCTCAGTTGGGCTGGAAAACAGGAGCTCCATCCCATGAAGAGATGTTGCAGTTCCAAGATAATTTTTCATTTTGTGTCAAAATGAAACTGCAAACTTTTCAAAATACATTCACTAAGAATGCCGAGCGACGTAATGACAAGAGTGGTCTGTTGGGATGCAGCGCATATAAGGTGTCACTGCCTCCCTGATTCAGGCACAAGCAGGGCTGGAACCTGGCCTTTACATCAACCATGATGGTTACTGGCTATTCTGGGCTGCCATTGAGTACTCTCTGGCATAGCAGCTACAGGCCGTTCCAGTTTTAATATTCATGATGCACAAGCAGCATTCAGATTTTGCAGGTCAGATGAGGTCCTTCTCTCTTTGCCTTTTAGTAAAACATCCACCCTACTTGGACTTCTTCCAGGTTTCTTGAAATAAATACAGTGCTGAAAAATCCCTTGGTCTTGCCAAACTGGAATTTTCTCCATCAGCTCTTGATTTTCTTCCATGAATATCTGACAGCTTGGATAAACCACTCTAGCAAGTAACTTCACATTTTCTCCCCTGGCTTAAGAGAGGGTGTAAGACTTGTGAAGTTACCGATGGAAGATTATTTGCTGGATGTCTTCCTAAGTGTATGGAGCAGCTCCAGGTAAATAGTGGCAAAGTTCCCTCAATGCTTGCGTTTTGATTCCCCAGTAAAATCTTCTCTGCTGTGACATTTTAAAAAAAAAAATAGTGCTGGTTTTACAGAGAGTGGGCCGTGGACAGTCCTAGTGCTGTTTTGTTTCTCCCTGCTATTTCCTTCTTTGCCAGCTATACCTGCCTCTTGTGTCTCACATGCACATCTAAGGGCTGGACATGTACCAGGTTTAACAGGCTAGCCTTAGGACTTCTGCATGCTAATAATGACTCTCACACTAAAATTAAATGTATTCAGGAGCCTCAGCTTAGTTGAACTGCCAAGTTTCCTCAGTTTAAGCAAATAGAGAGCAGCTTTCCTAGGGTAAGATAGAACCAAGTGCCTGATTTACATGATGAACAAAACTTTGTGCCAAAATATCCTATTGTGTGGCAGGGTTGAAATGGAGATATACACAGCTCCCTAGATCCAGTCAGTAGGTTTAAGATCAGGAAGGAGTTTATCTTCAGGTCAAACCAGCAAACAGTATACATTTTTCTTTTTATGGTATATGGTCTTTTTTTTTTAAGGTCATCTCAGCTCTGTTACATAATACACTCTGTTCCTGCAGAAACATGAGAAAAATTATACTCCTTATTTCTTCTGGGTTTTGGGTGGGCTTTTTTGGTGGGGTTTGGGTTGGTTTTTTTTTTTAGGTGCTTGCACAATGTAATTTTTGAGGTTTTGAGTCTTTTATATGAAAGATCTTGAATTTGTTGGAGCATGTTATAGCTATTTTTTTTTTTTATAGCTTGTATTTGTCAGGCGCGTCAGAATGGATGCTGTTTATACCATGTTGTTATGCTCCTGGGACTCTCCTTCCTTGATTCAAACAAAAAAAAAATCAGTCATTTAATCTGGTCTTTGTTATTGCAATAGCAACAGGCAAATTGTATTTTAGTACATTTGGAAGATCTATTACAATAGCTCTAAATATTTTGAAGCAACAGCAAATACAAGTGATGGAAACTGAAGAGGGAGTAATAAATAGGACCCTCCATCATTTTGAAGAGAGTTTAGTGTGACTCATCTAATAATCTAAAAAAAATAAAATAAGCTATTATTATCTCCATATGTACTTCAAATTAACCCATTGAAAGCCTTGCCAAAATATAGAGTTGAAATCTTACTTACTGCCTCACTAGAAAACTTGCTGAAAATCCATGAGAAAGGATGATGGATTTTGTGGGATCTTCCCCCCTCCTACGTGCCACAAGAAATGTGGGAAAGCATCAGGAGTGTCAGTTAGATAAAAAACTCCAATCCACTGAATTTCCTGTGGTGTTATTTATAATCAGCTGTGTATAAATGCAATTGATGAAGACCTGTAGACATGTGAGTAAGCAGGGGGAAAGATGAGTCCAGAGCTCCTGTTCCTGTTCTTGGTATACCAACATGCTCTGGGGAATAGGAACCAGGACCTCTAACTCCTGCCTATGTGGGTGCCTTGAATTCTGGGCACAGGCTCCTGCTCAGTCTTTATTGCTCTCCTTTCAGCGCCATTGAATGGTTTGCTGCCCTGTAGAGCACAAAAAACGACCAATAAGAGCAACCTTTTTTTGTGGGAGATGAGAAAAAAGGAAGGTCAAAAATAGGAAAGAAGTGGCCTGGGGAAACCCATGGACAGCAGTAAGTCATATTTGTGCGCAGCAAGTCCCTGATCCTCAGCTATCAATGGCAATACCTGATTGCATCAGTGATGTGAGGCCTCAGTAGAGAGAAGCAGAGCTCGAGCTGGGGCTGTGCCCTGCTTGTTGTTGGCCTCGTGGTGTGCGCCTGGTTTCAGACTCACTGCCTCTAGAGCTGAGACAGGGATAAAAATGCTGCTGTCTGTAGCTTGTAAATAAGAATTCACACATGGTGCTAAGCCAGTGTGTTGGTGTTATTTCCTTGTTCCTGTTGTTGCTAAAACTGCACTCATAGCAGAAAGCTAAAGGGATTTAAAGAGTCAGAAGTGTAAAAAAGAGCTTCAGACTTTGAAGTGGGCATTTGAAGGGCTTTTTTCTTTTGCTTTGGTCATAAAACAGCTTTCATTTCTACACAAGCACTGATGGACTCAAGATTTATTTTATAGCTGATGAAATGAGTTGGAATTTGCCTGCTCAGTGGCTGCTTCTGCATCCCACGTGTGCAGAGCAGTCCTGTTGTCTTTGACAAGGATATTACCCGAGGAAGGTAATGGCCACTGACACAATGTCTTGCTGCCTGCCAGCTACTTGCAGTGCCTTTTTCTTAACAGATTCCTGTACGCTTGAGATACAGCTTTTCTGGTTAAATTCATCATGTCAAGAAACTAAACATCAGCATTCAAACTTTGCAAAGGCATTTCCATGCTTCTGTGTTCTGGGTCTTTTTTTTTTTTTTTTCTTCCCCATTTTGTTTTGCTTTGTTTAGCCTTGAAGGAACCAGCTGTGATTGGAAGCAGATGATTTTAGGTTTGACAAGACAACATTAACTCTGCCGGCCTGCTGTTGCTTTCACTGGCTGCTCAGTTATCAGAGAGGCAGGGAGGAGGTGAGCAGCCAGGGTCAGTGCAGGGAAAGCACTGGGTGATGAACAGGACAATAAAGCTGTATGTGAAACATTTAGTGGAAGGGGTGATGTGTAAGGGAAAGGTTTTCTCTAGGAAGGGACCTGTGCCGGATTGAGACCTTGTGCATATCTGAGAGTCAGCTGAGAGGGAGAGCAGGAAAGAAGGCATGGTGGATTGGAAATCGTGGAGCAGATGAACCAGACCCTGATGAGCAGAGCTGCTTTGGTAACTGCTGTGTCGTAAAGACATGCCTGTCCATCTTCTAAGGGCCTGATAGCTCTCACGGAGTGGGGCTGTGGGTGGATAAGGTGGGCCATGAAGAAGGAGAGCTGGAGGAACAACAAGAGTATGAGGAATACATGATTTTACAACCATTTTATCTTTGGAAAGATCAGTCCTGTCACAGTCCTCTCTGCTGGCCCAGCTCCTGCCCACAGTGTCACCTTTCCACAGCTCGGCATGAAGAACTTGGAACTTTAAAAACGCAGTAATTTCTACGTATTTCCTCAGGAGCAATCAAGACTCCCTTTTCAATGTTCAGTAAATAGGCTAAAACTGAAGTAAACAAGTCTCAAGCCTCCAGCTGTGGTGGCACAGGCACTCTCACTCCCTCAGTGGCTCTGTTGATCCATCCCTCTCCCTTTTCTAATTTGGCAGCAGCTTCAGGAGACCTGGGACATCTAAGGATTTATTGAAGCTGTGGTAATTGGTGAAATAAAATAATTGACAGACTGGCAACAGCATTTTAGCCTTCTTAAAATACTCATACACTTTCAAGGCATGCAAGGTTAGCATGCCACAGAAAGTGTCCTCAATGATAGCTTTGGATATATAGCCAGGTTATTTCTCTGCCAAGATTTGTAGTCTGAACTGCTGCCAATATTGAGTTATTCAGCTGAAGGACATTCTAATAAGACAACAGCTTATTGACACACTTGTGCTTGTAAAGTAGCAAAAAGTTACTTTCAAGAAACTTGCAAAACCAGAAATAGGTTTAAAACACTGTGTTTTTGCAAAAATAAGATATTACATAGAAAATGCTTAGAAATTTGTAAAAAAATAGATTTTACACACTAATAGACTTGAGAAAACAAGGTTATTTTCTCTTTTCACATCATCTGCAAAATGTTTTTACTTCAATTTCATATGACTTACTCTGAAAAGTGATATAAATTTACGGATTTTGGCTGCAAAGCTTTTGGTTTTAGTATGGCTATTTGTGTGAGTGGGCAGAGCTCAATAAGTTGCTTGGAGATGGATTTGTGTATTCCAACCTATAGATGTATTTTTTTTACACTTGAGCTGGTTCTCTAGACTCTACTTAAAGCAGAGGAGGCAGCACACTCAAGGTATAGTTCACCTTGAGGTAGATGAAATACATAAGATAAACTGTTCTCTGAAATGATGCTGTTGCTCTTGGTTTTGAAATTTTGAAAGAGCATCCCACTGGCTTGGACTGGCTCCAAAGAGTCTCTTCCTGCACATCTTCACCCCTGGGGGCTCTCAGCCGCTAGTCAGTCCTTCATCCTTGGACCTCAGGTGATTTCAGATACTCTCAGAGTAGGTCACAGAGTGGGTTGATGATAAAACCCTGTTTTGTGAGCCCTTGCAGAGTGCAAAGTGCAGTGTGGATACTCCTACCTTAGTGGCAGTGTGAGGTGCTGTTGTGCTTTCCACCAGGCTAGGGTGGTGAGCCCAGGCGTAATAAAATGCTGACAACCATGCAGAAGGTGATGAAGTTATGTTTAGCTGAGGCCATATTGCTGCCTGCTGGGATGGGACACAGTGTCTTAACTCAGGCAGTGAAGGAGAACAGTCTGATCAAACTTTGCTAAGTACTGAAACAGCTCTTCTGGAAATCAATACTATTCATGCTCTGCTCTGCCCTTTGAATGGTATAATTTACTCAGAATATAGCATTGCACCTAGTGCTGCATCTTGCTGTCATTGAAACATTTCTCAGTGCAATGCTAATAGCTTCTGTAGAAAAGGAATCTGAGACCTAAAAGCTAAAGAAGGAAAAGAAAAAGGTAACAGTCTTAGAAAGCCTGCCAGTTCAAAGGTATATTTAGAATATATTGTAATGAAAGAACTGTCCTACTGAAAAGAAGAGGCTTTTCTTTTTTCCTTTACATGGCCGTGGTTCATGGAATGAGAATGCAGCAGGACATTTTGGCTTCATCTACACTCAAAAATTACACAGGTTGAAGATGGTCCTCCTGAACTTAGGTCAGCTTGTAATCGTCCTGATAAATTCTTTCAGACTCCTAAAGAGGATGGTTACATGAAAACTGTCTATGGGGAATTGCTTCTGGCATGAACAAAGCCTGCCCTTTAGCTCTCTCTGTCAAGTCCCTGAGTTCACCACCAAACAATGGTGAGCTTGAAATCTTTCTTTGTCTGAATTCCAGTTAAAGGCCAGTCATTGAAGAGGTTCTCTTCCTCTGCACAAATCCCGGTACTGGGACTGAGCTCCACATGTCGGTGGGGGGTGTGCTGGTCAGGTGTGCCTGAGCTGGGATTGAGAATTGGGGTGGAGTGGACATTGCCCAGTCGTGGCTACACTGTGTCTTTCTTGTCGTCTCCATACTACCTTGTACAGACAATAAGCAAACCCTCTTCGGCAAGTACTATCTGTGTACTCAGCGGCTACAACGCTGAACTTTGGCAAGCCCAAGATAAGCTTATGAAAATTTGGAAGAAAACTGCTCTTGCAGGGAGCAAGCAAGAAAACAGAGATTGTTGAAAAAACTGATAAGCAAATCTGTTCTGCAGCCACTTTAAAAACTGATAAAACCTTAGGCATTAAAAAAGAGGTTTATAAGTGCTGCTGCTCTTGCAGTATCTTTATCTTTAGATACTTGATCAGTTAGGTGGTGTGTTGTATACGGAAGAGCTACTGAAGTAGCAGATGATTTTAGGGAACTCTTTTATGCTTTGAGATAGTAGAAATTGCTGGCATAGGGAGAGGCAAAGAAAGTGTAAAGTCTGAGATCTGCTGTGACAATTTCAGAGTACCTCAGTTCTCTGGACTTACAGTAGGACCTGCTGCCACTCCTGTGGCTCAGTGAGATGTGAAGGAGGTATTGTCAGGGGTGCCACACATCACAGCTCATTGGGGAACGATGACAAATGAAGCAAGAAGATTGAGAGCACTGTCAGTTGTACGTGTGGAAACATACATCTTCCCATCCAAATTCTGTTCAGATGAAATCCCAAAGATGACTGCACAGGAACAAATGATCAGACTCACCCTATCGTAGTGCTAAATAAGGTTAATAGACTTATACTCACTTACTCTGAAGGGATGGTAAAACAATCTTCTAGGGACAGTCTTGCAACTGCAACACTTTTGTGGTGACGAATTCATTATTGCTACACCATTTTCTCAGTGTCATCTTTTCCTTCTGCCATGAATAATAATTACTATTATTTCTATTGGTCTCACATTTCTTCTTCAGAAACCAATAAATGGAGCCCTGTGATAGGTACTGTGCAAAACAGAACTTAAATAACCATTCATGCTATGCAGAAATCTTCCTGAGATTATGAGTGTCATTGATTATAGATGACATTATTATAAATAAATATAACACCAGACATTTCAGGTGACAGGGAGGATTTACCTGTGATGCACACCTGCTCTTCCTCACCGTGTTCTCAACTGCTGAAAAATACATGTACAATGAATGCACCTTTTCTCATCTATTGTTTTGGTCCTTCTCTGCCTCGTAGGACCTGAGTAGGCAGTTTCTTTCTACAGTAAGCACTATGTAACCAAAAGTAGATAAATTGCCAAGTGATAAAATTAGAAATATTGAAATGGACTAGCTTGGTGGATTCTAATTAATTATGGACACCAGTGCTATAATCAGAGATTATTCATTGCATAATGGAGATATTTTGTTTCAGCTGGATAGTCTTTCCTCTTCTAGTTTCACCCATGCAATTTCAATAGGCTGAACTGGGGAAACATAATTCAAAACAAGGAATAACTTCTTCCCTCTGTTATAATCAAACTCACGTTTATGAAATCACTTGATGAAAACTGATCATTTTACGTGGGCAACTTGTGTGGTGTTGAGCATGTTCATCTATCTCTGTGACTGAATTGCATATTATCATAATCTTCAGTGGACTTAATTCTTACACACTTCATCCCAGTGATGAGAGGAGGTGGGCACTTGTATGGATGTGTCACATCCCATTAGATGGGGTGCATGTATCTAAGGCTTACTCACTAGCTGCTTGAAGGAACAAAATTTATATTCCACAAGGGAAACACTGAAAACACAAAGGGCAGGCAAAACACTTCCCCAAGGCTGGAAAGAAGGGTTCAAGTCCCAGAATATTTCCTGGCCTCTGGCTCCTCTATTTTGTGTGTGCTCATTTAAGAGCAGAATTCAGTAAGGAGTGCCAAGCAGACTTTCATAGCTTGAGCATCCAGGTGGCATAGAGAAACCAAGTTCCACTGAAAACAGTGATGCAAACCCAGGTCACCTCCCTTGTGGCTTCCATATGTGCCGTGCTCCTGTCATGAAAGTTTTATGATGCAGTCTTACACTGCCCAAGTGCGCATACCAAATAATGAAGTCATATTATAATACCATTCTATTTTTTCTCAAATGTGACGAATACTTGAGTCAAATGCATTTTGACCTGAATCAAAGTCCTCTGCTCTCTCAACTTTGTTCAGCCTCTCTCTGGAAGTTCTGGCTCTGCTTGAGCCCATGATTGCAGAGATATCAGGTGATCTCCTTTTCTGAGAACATTTTCAGTTCAGCTAAACCCAAGGGGTAGTAAAAATCTGGTCAGAAGTCAGAACTCCTGAGACGTTCAAGCCAAAAAGGGTTTTGACAAGCTCAGCTCCTGAGTGTGTGGCTGTTCTCCTGCAACCAACCAAAATCAGAGGTAACAGTTTTCTGTGAGTGAAAGTGACAGGAGATTCACTACCACATAACACTTAAATTTGGCCTGACCTTCTAGTTCATACCCAACTGAGTGGTTGTTTTTTTTTCTTTTTCCTGCAAAAGGTCTCAGTGCTATGAGGTAGAGGATTGAAAACCACTATGTATTTTTTCCGCACATAGCTGTGTTATGAAGGTTAGAATATGAATTCTTACTTACTAAAGAAATATGTAACACACACAATGCTTATTTTTTCATAAACCCATATTTTTTATAAATCCAAGAAATAGATAGTCCTTTTGCCGTGGGATAATGATGTGTATCCTTCTGGTTACGTTGAACTTGACCTTCCCATGCCTTCCATAGGAACACGTGAGTGACCTGATTTCCTAGCAGTGTGTTGTCAAGGAATTCCTAGAATGCTCAATAAATTACTGAAATACAATTTTACTCTGAGATACATAGAAGCACATTAAATTTATATCGATTGGAGACCTGTGGCCATCTTCCAAAGTACATATTTCTTTTTCATTTGTTATGGACAGGCAATTAACTTTACTTGATTTAATATAAATTGAAGTTTTTAATAGCTGCTTAGGTTCCCTGCCTTGGAAGGTGCAATTAATTATATCTTTGCAAAATTATTGCACAGCCAGATACTTGAGATATACATCTGATATCAGACACAATTCCGAGGGGAGGCCATTACAAATGCAGCATATACAGTAAATCAAGCCTTTCAGAAAAATATGGAATATTTAATGTTCCACCAGGAATTCTTAGGGTGAAATCCAGCCTTTGCAGATAAGGCATTGTCTTGGCCTACTAGAGGACTTTTACAGAACTTTCTAGAGTGAGGCAAGATTGTCTGTGCTCACCTGTGCTGAACCCAACTACTATAGTTGTGGTGGGGCAGAAAAAGGATTTTAGCTGTTGAGTAGACCAGCCTAGTTTGGGGATTATTTTCTTTCCCTTGAAAGGTTTTGTGAGTTCCACAATTTCTGACTCTTGCAGATAAATCAGAACAAGGTGGTAACAGATAGCACAAGAAAGATGTAGCAGAAGTTAGGAGATGTTCAGGAAAGATGTGCCTCTCTACCCTACAAGTAACAATGTATTGGATCTCTGACTTGTAAGCAGAGTAGCAATCAGGAGAGGGCCGGGCTGGGGGAAAGAGGATGGATTTGGCCTGGGTAGATGTCCTCAAAGTAAAAGCTGACATATGAACTACTCATTCCAAGTTCCCAGCAGAGAGGCTTCAGAAGTGCAGTGCAGCCCATCCTATAGCAGGTGGCTGATACCTAGAGTAAGACTGGGTGGCCATTCTGTGTTAAAAGTTTACTGAAGGAAAGGCCTGTGCAAGGGAGCTGGGGATGTGCAGTTTTGAGGACTCCAAATCCCCTTTCCTGACTTTCTGGAAAGTTCAGATGACATCTGATGGCCATTTACGATTATGCAAGAACCTTTTTACTGCATTTTCTGGCTACCTGTACAAAGAGCAATTGCAACTTGACCTGTATATGCAGTTTCATGGGACCCCTGAGTCCATCTGTGCCTGTTGAGTTTCCATGCCCACGTGCACTCAGCTTAGAGCCTTCAGTGAGGCTTCCAGGGGCCTTGAACATGCCCAAATATCCTTATGATGAAGCAGGACTGCAGCTGTCACTTGCAGCCCGATGGCTGATAGTCCTTTGAAGGGAATGTGGAAGCAGCTTGGAGAAGCTGGGATTTTCCCTGAGGTGCCATGAACCTGCACAGCCTGATATGTCTTTAGCGGGAAGGTGATGAGTGGTCTTGTCACCCCTAAGTACTAATGAAAAGGTAGCAGGCCGAATGCAGAGGTGTGCCCTGGCTATGTACCCTCCTCAAAAAGCAACGATGAAGCTGTAATTCAGAGCTAAGTGCCCAGGAATTAAAGATGTTAAACCACAGCTTGTGCAGCCCTACCTGGTGCTGTTTTAGTGATGCCCACTACTCTGCTGGTACAGCAAGGAGTACAAAAGGGAAGCAGCTCATGATCCTCGCTCTCCATGCACAGCTTTTCTTCTGGAGGGCAGTAAATGAAGGGAAATTCTAGTGATACCTGTGATATGCAGCATGACACAGGGATGTTCACAGCTACAGACCTGTCTTCACATGGATACCGTTTTAATTGCGTTTCAATTAAATTTGGCAATGAAATTGAAATTGAGGACAGGAAAGCAACAGTATACCCTTCCCTTGCAGTCTCAGGTGACTGAAATACCCAGAGCTCCAGAGGAGAGAGCTTTAAAGCTACTTTAAAGCAAATTTCTTCCTTTAAAAATCAGATGAGTTAAACATAATGAATGATACTTAGTTCTATTTTCTCTTCCAGGCATCTGAAATTACAGCTCCATGCAGAGAAGTTACCCAGCTCCCCCATGAGTGATCTTTATTTGAAATCTAATAGTGCCACTGCAGCCTTCTGTGCTCAGAGCTGGATGATTGACACGGTGTTATGGCAGCTATGCCATGAACTGTGCAGATTGTCTCAAAGATTTGCTTTGTATTCACAGCACCCGTTCTCTCAAACCCATAAATGACATAATTAAGAGAACAAAACCATGGAGATGTAAATTAGAACTGTGTGAGACTGAGTTTTCTGGTGTTCTGCAGGCTATAGGGAGCAGCAGTCAGGGCATCTGTACCACACGTGGATGGCAAGGTGAAGGATGTGCAAACATCAGGCTCCAGATTTTGAGAGAGCTGTGTGAATGTGCTGTGCACACTCGAATGCACTCTCAGTCTATCACCAATGGCACACGTTTCATGGGTGACAACTGGGCCAATAACTCATCTCAAGGTGTTACATTTCTTAATCAAAGCCACAGCAGGCAGTTCAATAAATGAGGTTTTTTGCTTTTTTTCTGACTCTGGTTTTGAGTAACAGAACAGGCAGATGTGTTCTTGGGCATTGAGGATCTAGTAAGCAGAGTGGAAAATATAGCAGTGCAGACCAGAAAAGAGTGAGGAGTTGTAATACGAGGAGAGGCTGTTCACCATCACACACATCCCTTGGTAACAGGGAAGTTAAAGGGGCTCCTGCACCCAGAGAAATTTCATCCTTTCCCAGAGGCTTCCTCCCTGCAGACTGGGCTGGTTGCCTTCTTTTTTCACCTCTGTGGATTCTGGAAAGATCCATGAAATGATTCATTTTTAAGAAAACTGTGTTCTTTGGCAGAGCCAAATTTTGACTTTACAAATGTTTTGTTCAGCCAGGTCACTTCGCAGCTCTGGTTTAACCAGGACAGCTGAGTCTATGGTTCAAGGATACAGTAAATCTCGCTTGAGTGCTCCTAGTTCAGACTGAAAATAGAGCATCATGTTGTCCAGTGCTCCTTTGGGCACTTTGCCTCTTCACATGTCTGGAATGCGTTAATGGCAACCACCATCCTGAACCTTTGGCTTGTCTGTCAGAGGGCTGGTAGCGTGGAACTGTATACCCAAATGCTGGGCCCTGCAAGTCATAATTTTCCAGACATTTTTTCTCTCATTTGGAACCTACAGCTCTGAGACACAGTCATGATTATGTAATTGAGGCATTTGTGGGCCAAAACACAGGTCTTCTGAGCGGTGAAGTGGATAATAGGATGACAGACCTGCACTGACTTCTTGAGCCAGGAGTGATGCCTTTGTATTTACTGCTCCTTGAAAAAAATATCTCTTTGGCTTTTTCTGGTCTTCCTTGGAGCCATGAAAAATCTCACTGCCTGCAGTGTCCTGCAGCAAGGAGCTTCACAGATTATCATGCATTGCATGAAGGAAGCTCTCTTCATTGTTTTGAGTCTGACACCTGGTAAATTTACTTGATGTTTTGTAAGTTCTGTATCAGTGAGGCAGTGAGCATAATTTGCTATAAAAGTCTCCACACCTTTCATGATTTTGAGGATTGCTCTCATCTACTTTCTCAACAATGTCTTCTCCAGACTGAAGGGTCTGTTCAGTCACTCTTTGCACATAAGCCTTTGGCTTCTCCCTCCTCTCAGGATGAAAATTCAGAAAACTGATGAAGTGTTTGAATCCAGACTTGAGCAGGAAGTGGAATTCCACAAGCCCCGCCAACCTAAAATATTCCACAGTTTAGGAAAAATCATGTGTGTGTTTGGAGGGGTGGCACTTTTTTATTTGTACATTATCTGTCAAGTTAAACAGATTTATTGCATTTATTAGTATGCTGTTGAGCAATACCCTTAACAAAGCTTAGTTGGGGGAAAAAGAGCAGAGTGAATCAGCAGTTCCTGTGCTTTCCAATATTATCTGTCACATTACTGAAAAAAATACACTTTACAGTAAATACCAAGAGGTACCTACGCAGATGATGTAATTAAAAACACTGATAAATATGGGATTTTTCATTAAGGCAGTTTCTAGTACCATCTTTTCAACTGCATGTTGTTTTCTTTGCATGTTATGAGATGTGACCCTAGAAAGCTCTTTTTTTTGCATTACTTTTGCCAGTCAGAGGAGAAGCCACTGGCCATGTTCAGTCAGCAGCTACCCTGCAACATTTGGCAATAAGCTGAAGCACAACCCCCCCCCCCCAAACTAGTTGCTGTCATCTAAGCTGTGTTCACCAGCACTGTCTGAGATGCACCTGACCTTCAACTTTACACTAAGGTTCTAATTGGGGATTATTTATGGAGATTTCCTTGTAACAACAGTTGGGTTTCCATTTAGTGTTGTAGTGGTTTCCAAAGTGCTATGGATTTTTACCTTCTCAGGGAATACTGCAAAGGCTGATCTTTTCATCTTCTTCTGCTAATATTAATCTAGCATCTGCCTCAATAATAAGCCTTTTAACATCATCATACACAGAATTCCGTGTGATAAATGGTTTATGATATCCCGAGGTGGCATGCCACTGCAGCCACCTCCTTTCAGGGATGCAGAGCCCTCTGCCACCTCCATTCATCTGATCCCTGACACCTCTGTCCCAAACAAGTGTCACTTGGCAAAGGACTCCTGGGCATATCCGCAGTCCTGGGCCCTTCTCCATCTTTTCTGTTTTTTCCTGATGCATTCACTCAGTGCACAAGTTGGCTCTGCTACAGGATCGCGTCTCCCAGCTCCCCACCAGGGATTTCTTTGGCTTGTGCCCACTATGTTGCCTGTCCCTGCCTACAGGCAAGAGACTTCTCACTTCTGCTCTACCTTTGGCTTTTGTCTCTGCCAACATTCATGATTACTGATACAGACTTGTGGTTTTTTTCAGTTGGGGAATCCTAGAATAAGGGAAAACCAAATTGTTTTTGCAACTTGGGTGTTGGCCATGCACTTGACAGATCTAAAGTGATTTTTTTGCGTGTGATATTCCGCACAGCAGGTTGATGTAGTGAGGAGAAAAGCAATTTTTGTGTTCCTGGTTTGGAAACGTGCAGCTTAAATTATGTGTGAGTGGCAGGTCTGAAGCAAAGAAGACATGTCTTATTCAGCTCTCGCTCATGGAGGTGGGCTGTATTTTCTTGCTGCTAGTACTGAAAAAGAGAAGGAAAAAGTAATCATTTCCAGCAGAGTGTATAGAATTTGAAAACACTTTATTTTCTTGCCACAAAAAATTACATACATAGACAACACTACATATATATATATATATATATATTTTTTTTTTTATTTTATTTTATTTTTAAGGACCTTGGCTGGAGAGAGGGGTGGGTTGCTAATGAATGTGCTTTTCAGGATTACCAGTTTCTAACACTGTGTGAGACTGTCTAGATGCTGTCCCCATGGTTCATGCTGTGCTGTTCCCCTCTCTGCCATCCCAACCTGGCTGCACGATGGACAGGCACAACCAAGAGAGTTTGTGTGCATGGAGTGAGTCCTGTCAGCAGCAGTGCAGAGGCTCTGCAGTGGTGACCGCTGCCTGCAGACACCCTGCTTTTGCTCAAGAAGTTAGCATCTTTTTGGAGGTTCCTTCTGGGGAAGGCAGCAACACTCCCTCCTGCAGTTCAGAGGGGAGACCAAGACCAGGTGAGTGCAGACTTTGTAGTGAGGTGAGGCACTGAACAGACTGGATTAAAACCATCCCCACTCTAACACTTGCTTATAAAATTACTGCTACAAAGAGAGGGTTTTCTAAATGCGTTAAACAACCCTGTTCTTGTTGGAGGAAGAGTGAAGGATTCCCCACGGAGAATGGAGGAGGGCTTCGTGTCAGCAGTAAGACCAGGAAAGGAAAAGGGCTGGGAGCCCCTCGTTTCCGTGTTACTTGTTTCCATCTCACTGTGCTGATGTTGCCACATGACTACTTGCAGACCAAAGAGGCAGCAGGGATGCCTGTGCCTGTGCACACTGAAGGGAGTAGCTTCATCTGGTGTCTCCTTGATAGCTGCTTGATGATAGCACCTTCCCTATGAGGTTTCACTGCTTTTTCTTTTTTCTTTTTTTTTTTTTCTTTTCTTTAAATATTTTCTGTCATTGAGAATATCTGTAGAACAGGGACATTGTGGCATTGTCACGTAATTGCATTCAGGCTTCAATCCCTCCTGCAGCAGTGTCGGGATCCCCATCTTTTTACAGGGCTAACAGATGGCTTTGCAGAAGATCCAGCCACTGGGGTAAGGAATGATCTGCAGAGGTTGCTACTGGAGGGAGGATAATGTTTTATACATGTCAGGCTGGGGCTCTGGACAAGGCAGACCTGATTCTTATCCTGTTGTTTTAGTAGACATAGCAGATGCTGAATGCCAAATTACAGTGCCTGAGAAAAACAGGGAAAAAAAAACCAATCGGGAGGAGGTTTACATGATGTTTGCTGCTCCATATTAAAAAACTCAGTGTGTATAGGTTCTAGGAATAGTTTCAAAAAGGCAGAAGTTTGAAATAAGAGATAATATCTTTTATTAGAAAAAAAGATATCACTGGAAAAATTAGCAAAGCTTTTCTCACAGCTACATTGCTGCTGTACCATGATTCTGTTA
>NW_020956458.1:30126-33941 GCF_003031625.1 Empidonax traillii
TACATGATGTTTGCTGCTCCATATTAAAAAACTCAGTGTGTATAGGTTCTAGGAATAGTTTCAAAAAGGCAGAAGTTTGAAATAAGAGATAATATCTTTTATTAGAAAAAAAGATATCACTGGAAAAATTAGCAAAGCTTTTCTCACAGCTACATTGCTGCTGTACCATGATTCTGTTATTAATAAATATATTCTTAAAATTTGAAAGAGATCTGTTCAAGGCCCTCTGGAAATTGGTTTGATTATTTGTGATGGTGGCTGCTGCCTTATAAATACACTCAGTGATGATATTAGCCTTGCTCTTTAATTTGGTACTGACTTCTTTCATGGCTGATTATACATGTTCCTTTGCACCAAATGACACCTTGTGTCATAATAGCTTCCATTTTTATTGCAGTATAATACGAATAATCTGAAAGGCTTCATAAATTACTGAAAGATTTACAGAAGTAACAAGGTATTTAAAAAATCCTATGTATGAAGCCTGTTTTTCTGATTACTTTAGAAAGTACTTTTTTATTATTTAATTTGTGTCCTTGAAATAATGAGGAATACCAAAGCTTTTTTCATTTGTTTTTTTATTGCAAGGAACCACTGAATAGTCAATTCCTGAATACTGGATGTCTTCTTAGTTTCCCAGCAATGGGAAGGATGCAATCCTAAATACTTAGGAGAAAAGAGAGAGCCCATCTTCCCTTCCATCTACAAGTGCAAATTCCAAAGAAGTTAAAAATGAAATTAGTTTGGTAAAAAATACCTCCTCACTTAGTCTGACCACCTTTTCCTTTCCTGGTCCCTTTGTTTTCTCACTTGTTCATGGAGCTTTCCAGACTGCACAAGGCTTTGATTTCCCTAGAAAAAGTGAGCAAAAGCTTTTTGCCTCCCATATTACTTTAATAATAATTCTGTCATACTCTGCCTGATACATCATCAAGAAATGACACCAAAAAAAAATTACAACCAGTTCAGCAGATGTTGGCAGTGCTGGCATGAATCAAGTTTGCACACAGTTGGACAATTGAGTAACATAAAAACAGAGTTTATATATGCTCCTGACAATAGCTGAAGGCTCTCCTGGCACAACCTGAAGGTGCATGGCCCATAAATATTTCTCTCCTGGCAGTTGCAATCTTGGCCTCCTGCTACAGTAGAACTTGTAAAAACTGTAGACAGTCTATTGCTCTCCTGGGACTTACAGACTCCCCTTGCAGATTTCATGAGTATCAATCACAGACATTATCTCATGAGAGTTACAGGTTACCAGTTGGTCTGGTGTGTAAAAGTGTTGCTTGGTGTGCTGGAGACTGTAAATGCCATGAATTTTAACTATTTCTGTTTACATTTTCATCTTTTAGATTCTGTTAACAAGGCAAAGATCTGAGCTGCATGTCACCAGGCACACATAAAAAGCAGATTTTACCTACACAACAGTAGTTTTCAGAATGTTTCAGACCTTTTACAGAGGCTTCTAGTAGAGCTGACAGTATTTGTATGACTCCAGGAGGTGATCAGACATGTTCTCCTGGCAAGACATAGCTTCCTTAGTAGTACAGCCACCAACACCCTGGTGTAATGGAAAAAGACAATGAATGTAAAGAAAACGTGTCTCTTTTATAGATCAATCTGTTTATTTCAGACTGGTTGGTAGAGCTTTTTAAACACTCATCTGTCAGAAAAGGAAAAAACTCTTCAATATGGAGAGCTTGCTATTCCACATTTCTTGGTGTCTCTCAGGTCTGTTCCTTGCATTTGGTCTCGCCACATTGAGACTGCAGAGACATTTGTGACTTCAGTGTATTTATACACAGAAAATAAAAGTCTTTGAGCTCGGTTTCTCCATATGCCTCTTTCAGCTTTCTATTATTAGAAGGCAAACATCTTGGATGTGTTACATTCAGGGCTGCCAATTGTCCCCATTTCATATTCTAGGTTGCTGATATTTTCAGGTTTGTCTTTTGGTATCTTTAGAATCTGCCTGGTGAAAGAAAAAAAAGGCATAATTTCACTATTGGCTTATAAGAATAAATCATTAATTTTGATAATACATGTGGAGATCGTTTCTGAGTAGGTCTCTGATTCACCTTTTGCCCTAAATCCTTTCAAGAAAAACATTTTTGTATTCTTTCCTTTATAAAATATGGCTCCTTCCTGGTTTTGACAGAAAAATAAATGAGTTACTACTGTCTCCCCTGCCCTGTTTCCCCAAAAGTAATGTTCTGCCCCTGTATGTGCAGAGGAAAATGAAAGTTGGGGCAGGGGAATCTGGTACCTGAGGAGATTTTCACAATTCATATCTTTCATTCATATCCAAACTCATCCTTCTCTCACTCCCTCTCAGAAGAGAATGCACCTTGTAGCCATAGGACCAACACATTTCAAAAGGAAAAGCAACCAAATACCAAGAATTTAAACTATACCTGAAAATTGTAGAGAAAATAATAAAATCAAACATGTCTGCTACCTCATCAGCAAGACCATAGTGGTCTTCGCATTACTGGGAAAATCCGGGCACTGTCCCAGCCCTTGCCTTGACCTTTGCATTCTTGGAAGACTGGACCAACCCAGGAAAGCACGACGAAGGATATATCCCTTCATTTTCCTCAGATCAAGGGCTGTCAGACTTGTGACACAAACAATGGTCCCACAGGGGCAGGATGAATGTGCCATGTGCTGAAGATACCAAGAATTTCACCCAACTCATGCCATGCACAAGTGTGCTGATCCTTGTGTTAAAATGATCCCTTTAAAATCAGGCAGCATTTCAGAGCTGCTCTGCATTTGGCTTAGATTCAGCTCAGTGCGAGAGGCTGAGCTCTCAGGATGCCCTGGGCTTGCTCTCCCTGTGCTGCAGGAGAGCGTGGCCAAGTGCTGTACAAAACCCAGGTGTCGGGGTGCTGCAGAGCACCACTCTCCTCCCCATGCCAACCAGAGGCATCTGGCAGGGTTTGAGTGAGGGTTAAGTGAGCTTCTCCCCCAGAGAAAGCACTTCCTTGCTGAGGTAGTAAATCACTGTCTTGCAGTGACACCAGTGCACATGAAGTGAACTACCTGTGGATTGAGTCGGTAAGTACTGATTCTGTGACAACTGTGCTACATGAATGCTTAAAGGAGCAATTTGAGATGAGAGATGTCCCTGTGGCAGCTGCTATATCACCTCACCATACCCACAAGGGCTTATGGCGTAAAACGGGCAGCAGAGAGGGAACAGTATCATTTCTGTTTTAACCGTAATTCTAGTGCACCCCCTTGCCAAGGTTCACCTGAGAAATCAAAGGGCATTGAAGGATTACAAAAAGGTGATGAGCTGATTTTGTGATGAAAATTTGTGCTTTCTGGAGCCAGATGCCACTGAGACCTTGCAACCTTCAGTGCTGATGTGTGCTTCAGGTTTCCCTCTGTTATCTCCAGATCAGAGTCTCCACTTCTCTGATTTTAAAACATTGGCTGATCCACCACTGGATAAATCTAGTAGGAAATTATGCATCTAACCCATAAGAAGCCTTCTGCTTTCCCCTGGGATGCCCAGGAGATGTCCCAGCAGGAGCAGAGAGCATCCATAAAATAAACACAAGGTTAAACCAGGTGCTGCACTGGATGTGGCTCATCAGAGACGGTGGTTGTGAAACGGGTGGATGTTGCTCAGACTCTCTGGATGCCCTTGCCGGGGTACCAAAAGCAGTTCCCGGCCAGCACTATTACGTACTTGTGCATCCCCGGGGCCACCAGCAGCATGATGAACAGAGCTATGGGGCACTGGCCTGAGGCTGCTTCCAAAACACAAGGTACTGTGCACTGCCTAAGGCAGGTTACTGACT
>NW_020956458.1:34864-65079 GCF_003031625.1 Empidonax traillii
TGCTCAGACTCTCTGGATGCCCTTGCCGGGGTACCAAAAGCAGTTCCCGGCCAGCACTATTACGTACTTGTGCATCCCCGGGGCCACCAGCAGCATGATGAACAGAGCTATGGGGCACTGGCCTGAGGCTGCTTCCAAAACACAAGGTACTGTGCACTGCCTAAGGCAGGTTACTGACTGCTTACTAAAGAAATGACGGGTTAAAAAAAAATATCAGCTGTTCCTGAATCCTTCGGGTTTTGAATCCACCTCCTTGCAAATATTTCTAATGGCTACTGACCTTTTGAGAGTGTTTATGCACTGCTTTGTGTCCAGGACCACTGTTTGGATGTAGTGGACTCGTAGTGCTATATCCTTTCCTTTGCAGTGCTATGTATGTACCCTTTTGTATATCTTTCACAAAGCTTTGTTTCAGCTGTTTTTCTTTAGCCTTGACATACAAGCAGGTAATTATTCTGTTAGTTAAGACTGAGTTGATATGGCAGGAGCTCTTTCACAGTGTTGTTATTACATCTGCTGATCCCCATACGATGAAGGAAGTGGTGGACTTAGTGATCTGCAGAAGAGCAGACAGCCCTGGTTTCCTAATATGAGGGCTCCTGTTCGACATAGGGAAGTGATGTTAAGCTTCCCCTGAATCTCCATCAGGTCTAGGGTTGTGTCAGGCATATCCTGCTCCTCTCAGTCCTTCTGCATGTGCTTTGGGCTGTTAACCTTTGCATAGAAGGCCAGCATTTCAAGACTTGCCATATTTGGTGCTTGAGCCTGTGCAGGCTAGGCAGCATGTGTGCCACACAGCTCTTCTTCAAGATGTCCAGACGTTCTGCACTATGTCTGTCACCTGCAGATTTCATGTCCCTGGGATTTTCAGGTGGCACATCTGAGCAAAACTGGCCTGCAAGATTGGCCTGCAATCAAACTGAGCTGTTATGAACCAATAGATTCAACACAACCCCTCTGCTGGGCAGTGGCCAGTCAGAGCAACCCAGCATGTCTGAGCAGCCCCGGAGAAGGGAGGGAGGTATGGGGAAAGGTGCCAACAGTAATGTGATTTGGGGCTTAGGGCAAGAGGAGAAGCTTACCACACCACGGGAATGCGCAGTGGGGAGAACCAAAGATATTGTGATGGTATGGGTGACAAATGCACTGAGGGAGAGCTGTTTTTGTCAGTCTGGGAAGCTGTAGGTAACAGAACAGATATCCAAGAGACAACTGGCTTTTTGAGCTCTGCTGTGCATAGAAGAGCTGAAAAGTGCAATACAACAGAAAAGCCTACATAGATTACAGAGATAACACAGATAATTAATACAAGTCCTTACCTATTAGTGGTGCTTAGTAATGAAAATGTCTCACTGTGTGTACTACTAGCTTCTAATAAATTAATAATATTGGGGTTTTTAATCATTGGCTATTTATTTCTGATTTATAATCTGAAAATAGCTTATACCCTGTTGCTGTGGAACAACTACTGTCCACACATGACAGAGTCTGAATGGAATATTTAATTTTTTAGCTGTTTATCCTTCCTAGAGGCATGAGCAAGCACAGTGAGCCTCCTAATGCATTTAGCAGCAGCCATGCAGTATAATGGACCAAAGCCACGTATCCTGTAAATTAGAAAAATTTAAATGAAAAAAGGGTAGAAAAATACCAGACAAATAAGCAAAAATGCTATGTTTTGGTCCACTGAGGAGGGATGTACTCCTGAAAAGGCTTATTGGGATTTTCTCTTTGAAGGCAGGGTCTTTGTGTTTGTCCTTTGCTCAGGTGCCAATGCACCCGGTTGCAGAATAAGACACATCTCCCGAGCATCATTTTTGACATTGCTTAAGCAGTGCAAGAGGCAAAGACACTTCCTCTAGTGTGGCGCTGAAAGATCTCTGGCTCTGCACAGTACTGGTGAGCTCCCATCTGCAGGGTGTGGCTTGACTTGTTCTTCTCCAGGACATATATGGATTCTCCTCCTTAGCTGATGTCACCCAGTTTCATCCCAGTTTTTAGACAATGCAAGTGATCTGTGGGGTGAGATGTCTGTGAAACAAGGCTAAGCAGGACTGGGAATACCCTCTACCCCTCAAATCCTCTGGCTGTTTCTGACACGAGAAAGGTCTGCCCCTGGTCCCCCATCCTTTCCAAGGAAACCAGAGTGAATGGGTGGCCTGTGTAGGGGCCAGATTGTAATGGAGGGATTGCCAATACTGGCAGACTGGAAACATTTCTAATCTCCCAGCATAAAAATAGCACATCGATGCCCAGCACTCTATCCCCTTGTTTGGGAAATAAATCTCAGTGAAAGATACTACTGAGTTGGTTTTGAGATGATGCAGCTCCAGCTGGAGCTGTGGTTAAAGCCTGTTCTGAATCTCTTCAGAGGTTGGCATGAACCTTCTGGGGAATTTCCCTAAGCACAGATCTGCTCTCTGCTGCTGCTTCTGGCCACCTTCAGGGAAAATTCCCCAGACAATCAGTGCCATGGTGCTACTATCTACCAGACATGATGACAAGTCCACTGCTCTCAGGACAGGCACTGCCCACTTTTTTCTAGCCATTTTCAGCGCAGGTCCAAAGATCTCCTGTGTTGCAGCTTGACCTCAAGGCCAGACTTCCTGCAGTGTTATATAACCTGAAGAAGTCAGGCTGAGTCAGCCATCAGCAGCCCAGACCCTGCCTCAGGCTGACGCTACAAATTCATTCTTCTTTTTAAACATTTTTGTAGCTGCAGCCATTGCTTTAGGCGAATTACCAGATGGGACAAATAAACAATTAAATATTTCCCAGGTATGGCATTCCACAGTTATACTGTCTGTAATGTTCAGTAATTGTGACTAATGCCTGGATCATAGAAGGTAGATTCAAGATTTTCCAGTTTCCTTGGTCATGGGAGTGACCTTTCATAAGCCAGGTGTTTTTGTTTGTTTGTTTGTTTGTTTGTTTTTTGTTTGGTTTGGTTTTTTTGTTTGTTTGTTTTGTTTTGTTTTTTTAAGCCTCCAAGATCATCAAGTGCAACCTTCAACCTTCTCAGATTGTAATAGGCTGCAAGCCACAGAACTTACCTTGCAGGATGTGGTATCAGTACAACACTATGTTATAATGACCTTGAAAAAACCCAGTGGCTTCCCTCTGTTAGGTCAGGCAGTACAGAAGTGTACCAGCAATAATCAAGGGACTCATTCTCAAGCTAATTAAAGACTTGAAAATATAATTTCATGTTGTGATTGTTTGCAATTAGTCACAGATGCTCCGGATCACTTGCTCTGCCATTATTTTTCCACAAATAAACTAAAAAATGCATTTTAAAGTAAAATCAGCCCAAGGCCTAGAATTTAAGGTTAGGTTTGACACAACTTCAGCTTTCATGTGTTTTATCAAGAATTATTAACTATGGAAAATTGTTATGAATTTCTGAAGTATAACATGCACTTTACATATGCATGTTACACAATTTATCCTCTGCCAAATGCAGATATCCTCGGTGCAACTTTAGGTTTCCTTTGTAGTCAGCAAGGAGAAGTAGACAACTTACCTGATCACTCTCAGATGTCTGGCTTGGAGGAAAATTAATGGCATAAAAGCAAGATTTCATGCTTTCTCTTCATTTCTCTCTACATAAGGAGCTTGGTGCACCTATCTTGAATGTAAAGACCTACGTTGCATACAGCTAAATGTGATGTGGATCTGAGGAAGAACATGACCATTATGATTTGACTTAGGTGGAATGCCCAATCCTGATTTACGCCACTGGATTAATCTCCCACAGCCATATTTTATGGGGAGCCAAAGACCTACAAGAGCAAGCGCAGTGGGGTATGGATTCCTGTGGAACTCAGGCACTAAGTTGTCCAGCCTGACCCGCTCCTGTAGCCACCAAGGCAGGACAGCAAGGCTGTTGCAAAACAAGGGATAAACATTCACCCAAGAGGAGTAAACATTTCCATGGGGAGTCACCTGATCCAACTCAGATCTAAGCCCATTGTTTAAGTCTAAGCTGGTCATGCCAGTGAATTTCTAAAGCCAGTGAAGAGGAACATGCACTTCCAACAGGGACTGCTTTTATCCTGGGAGTAGTGGGAATAGACTCCATTGGTGATACCTGCTGGTGTCCATCAGACCCACTGAGGCAGCCCAGGGCCAGTGTCCAGGTGTTTGCAGTAGGGTGAAGCAGTTCAGATGTTTGTAGGTGATATGAGAACTTCACAAGAATTTGAGGGTACAATTTTGAGAGTAAGTTCCTGTAATAATCCCTCACCCTGAGTCCAGACACTTTTACTCTTATTAAGCTAATGATACTCCTCCTTGTACAGGAGTAAGATAGAGGAGACCAGTACTCCGGTTGAACAGAAAAGCCCAGCCGAAATGTGTATAACAGCGTGGTATGATTGCCATTTTCCTTGTCTTTCCCATCCTCTTTCACAGGCAGGCTGTGGCTGGCTCTTATGCTCTGCATGCTGCTTCCCTTCATCTGACGATAAACATGATTTTTGTGGGACAGTGAGTACATTTCTCTTTATTCTTAAGAAAATAAAGTTGTTATGGATAAAGTATTCCACTTTGTAGTTTTTTGACTGATAAAATTTCACCCCTAAACTTAAGAGCATGTGTCCCTGCTGAATTGACTTGGCATGGAATGTCAGTAGTGAGAAATATAATATTAGATCACTGTTGCAGGGGATGAAACCTTTCATCTGGATGGGAAAGACTGGATGGTCTTTGTGTGTTTCTAATAACTAACTTTCAGTATAATAGTACCAGTGTCTCTAGGCACTGGTTTGCCATCATTACTTAACATTATAGAAAGAATGGTCTGCATTTGCATTTAGGTCTTATACTTTAAAGGAAAAGTAAGTAGGTATGTGAAGAAACAAAGTAGGATTCATAGCTGCTGTATATCCTACACAATGAATCGAGAGTGCTTTTTTGCCCTTCCATCCTCAAAAAACAAAACCCCATGAATCTGGATAGTCTGGTAGAGACTATCGGTCTTTAAATTAAAAAAAAAAAAAAAAAGGCTTTTTCTTTACTTTCTGCATTTTTACATTAAGAACTGTTCATCTGAACTTCATTTAGAAGAAGTTATTTATGTTCTGTGGGATTCCATCAAGCTATTATATGACATTTACCTGAACAAAATGTAGCTCTTCTAACATTATCGTGATGGCCAACCTTGGGGAGAAACTTCATTATCCTCTATTTACCAGCTGAATGGACATTTTTCTCTTGGTTTGACTGTTCTGATATTTTCCAGTAGTAGTTTTCTAGATTAATAGCAGTGTCTTGGATGCAGAGGGACTGCTGGACCAGGGTTATATTAGTGAATGATATCCTAAGCAGGGTTTAAACGTCTTCAGGATACAAATTGCTGGTAGCAATCAGAACAGATTGTGTGTCTTGAAGAGTAACATTCCTCTGGGCTCTGATTGTTGGTTTGAGGAAATAGCTTGGGAGAACAGTGACCAAGCAAATATCTTGCTTCATTAGCACCAATATCACAGCATGGTGCTAATGTAACACTTCTGCTCCTTGCACCTCAACTAATTTGAGCAGGATCAACACCAGCATTTTCTCACCTCACTCCATTCTACCACAAAACCACAGACCTATACTCACTCTCCAGTAGCATCAGAGATTTTAGATGTTTCTGGTTCTTCCACAACCACTGCTGCTGCTGCAGTGGTCTGGGAGGTGCTGCCCCACAACCTGGTGGTTTTCCCTGAGCTGCCCCATGTGCAACAGTGCAAAGCCTTGGCAGTGAGGATGGAACTTCTGCCTCGAGGTTTTAGCGCCTGGTGAGGAAGCTGTGCCGCGGCCACCTGCCAGATATGCCTGTGGCCACCCCTCATCTGGAGGAGGTCACAAACCAGCCCCTGCTAGTCCAAGAAAGTGCAAATATTTGCATGAACACTAAGGGTTATGACTTTTACCTTTGCAAGAATATTTGTTACCAAACTTGCACGATTGCCAACATTCCTAAAATCTGCTTTGCAGATTGGCTTCACCCCACCCACGCCAACCTTGCATGACCTGTCAACCATGAGCTATGGTCAAAATGTGGGTCACTAGTCAAGGCTAGTGAGTGTCTATTTGCCAGTCTGATGAGACGTATGAAGTGATGGCTCCAGTCCTGATTTGTCTGAGCTGTGAGCTGTTGGCACTGACAAGGACCTGCTCTGGGCACAGTCTGGGGGACAGCAGAGAAGGTACAATGAGGAGTAAGAGCAGAGAGAGAGAGGAAGATACAGTGAAAAGGTAGCACTGGGGTATTTGAGGGAAATCACAGAAGGAAAAGGGCAGGAAGTAGTTTGGAGGGAGCCACAAATAGGAGACAGAGGCAGATCAAGGATATGTACAAGGCAATTATAAAAGCACAATGTTGTTAAATCCGACTCTTCGGTGCCTTCACTGCTTCTGTGTGTTGTGCATCACTGCTGGACTCTGGGGGTGGTACTGGTGTTGTTTTATTGTCCCAGAGGCCATTTTACCTTCTGACTTCCTCTCTTCTCCCTCCTGATTTTTAATAGGCCAACTATCCTTCTTGATTAATGGAGTGAATGGAGAAAGCAAACCTTTATAGGCTATTAACATTAATGAGAGGAATAACTAAGCCATAAGTCCATGCATGTTCTTTTGCAGAACTGAGAGCCTGAAAGCTGCCTGATGTTTCACATGTGGCAGAGATGAACTTGTGAGCAGCATCAACATGAAACAGCTCCAGGCAGCTGTGTCGGGAGTAAATCTGCACACTTCAACATCCCGTACAGCCTCAATAGCCTGAACACTCACTGACTGGCTGCAGAAGGAAAGATGAACCAGAGACACTGACAGTTACGTAAGCAGAAATTGCCCCTGGTTGGTTAAATATCTTTGCTAAAAATGCCACCCATTTGCAATTCATACAGACAACCAACTCTGAGGCAAATTATTAGCAACATCCATATCCTACTCCACATTACTGCAAGGACTCCTTGCTTAATGAGGGTCATAGAGATTGGCATCATTATGCACAAAGCCATTTTATTTCCATTTGCTTGCATGGATTAACATGTTTTGAATATCTCATGTAGCATTTGTGACAAGAATTGGGATGTGTTATTAGGATGGAAATAAAACCCTGACAAAATCAAAGTTTGTATTACATGTGTGTTTCTAGGAGCTCCCCTGGATTGTTTTAGACACATATAAAGGCAGTTTTTCCTTTTGTATTTACACATTTCTCTTTTCTTTCAAAGTAATTAGTTTCATCTCCTATTGAAGACATGACCTAATTTACTCTGTAGGAAGCAGGAGAACACAAATAAACCCAAATTCTAGTTAGGAGTTTGGTATGGGAAAAGCAAGCAACAGCATGGCTGGACATTAGAGCTGTTTCTCTACGAGCCACTGTTTGGTGTTTCAGTACATTTGTAAACCCCAGCCCATTCTTGCTGCTCTGCATGAGGGGACCCGGGCCCCATGCACCCTATAAGCAATAGAGTGACCTAGACATCACCAGGGAAGGGTTGTAGAGCTGCATCACAAGGCTACATTTCTCCCCCAGGAGTCAGGGTGCATCTTGTGCCTGCACCCCAGACACCACAGTCCAAGTGCCTTTCTCAAACCACTGAGCCCTCATTCCCTCATCCAACTTGAAAGGTCTGTGGCTGAGTGCCTGTCCTCTCCCACATGGATATGGGTGCATAGTTGTGGGTCTTCTCTGAAAGGTTGTCTTTCTGCAAGGAAATTTTGGATTAATTTCCAGAGTTATATGAGATGATGAGCAGTATAATTCATAGTAGATCCTGCACATGAAGAACTTTCTATTATATGTAGTTAACTAACTTTATTCTAAGTAATTAAATAAATTGAATAGCTTATAACACCTTGTTAACTTTCTTTCCAGTTCATGTTGTGGCACTCGGAAGGCATGACATGCTTTGTATGCCGAGGTCAGCTTAAAACTGATGAGAACCCAGAGTAATTGTTAAAATGACACAAAGCAAATTATCCCTGTTATACATTTGTGCATCTGATCCTCTTGAGAGACTGTGTAACGTGTCTGATATGTCTCTAAGTTTTTCCAAGCACAAGTTGTTCTGACCTCCCTTGTAAATCTTGTAGTCTCTGTTCTGTTCAAGGTGCTCGCATGAGCCGGATGTGCCTTGCTGTATCAGCACAAGAGTTTTTTTCCTACACCATGGCCATCTGTTTCCTATGATTATGTCTAGCCTGGGTTAATCTGCTCTATCAGGGTATGTCACAACATAAAAACTGCGTGCTTCCCGAAGATGGTTTCTCAGCTACTGTAGCTGATGGCCAACCCCATGGAATCAGGCCTAGCTGACTGCTGGGAGACCTTTGAAGCTCCTTTTACACCCTCTGCTGCAGGGACCTGCACTACTTGAGTTATGCTTAGAGAGAAAAAAATTGCTTTTTCCCCCAGTTCTTTCTCAGTCTGCAGATCCAGACCTCTTGATGCTCTTAAACAAGACACTACCCTATTTCCGAGCTTAGGGGGAAAGTGATATCTAGGTGCCCAATCCACTTTTACTTAGAAGCCTTTTTTTACCATCCTTTTTGCCAGCTGTTAATAAATCATGATGGCCTGGAGATGCATCTTGTCAGATCCCTGATCCCTGTTTAGATGACTCCCTCTTCCCATGGGATAGATAGCACGGCTAACTAGTTGTGCTTTATCCTCATGTTGTCTTCTGAGGTTGTCTTTGAAATGACCCATTCCACAAGCAAAGAGAGAGGCTGCTTGTCCCCTCGTTGTGATCTGTGTGGCACTGGTTGAGCAGGGTGTGAGGGGACTGCAGAGTCATGTGTTTAATTAAGATAATTTGCTTTCAAATGAAATCTCACCAAACTGTAGTGCATAAATGAGAACAAGTTCTTTTAAGCTCCAAATAGAGTTTGCTTTTGGGAAACCCTAGTATAAGAAGATGAAGGTGAACTTGCCAAGCCTTGGGCAGAGCCAGGCCAGCATGTGCAGACTATGATGTGGGTCCTTACACAATGAGCAAAGACCATTTTATCCTTTCTTTGTGTCCTGCTTCCAGGACTCAGTGTAAATCACAGACTTCATAGCTGTGGCTCCAGGTATTTCTGCATAATGCAGCTGTGCTAGCTAAAGTTTCAGCTTTGATTTGTTTGTTTTTGTTTGAATCAATTTTCCTCTAAGTTGCCAGAGAAGATTCAACCTACAGATCCCTCCAGATCTGTGCAACATAGCAACCTGCAGCTGAACTGCTCAGTCCAGGATCTTCCCATGACTCAATGAGGAGGAATGGCCACAATGGTGTGTTGATTGTCATGTGCGTGTGGATATCTGCTCTGGGACAAGATGAATCAGCCACCATGTGTGTGCCTGTGAAAGCACCTTTGAGTGACCACCTCATATGTGCATGTCCCCATGGGACTGGAGGAACCCCACCCACTGTGCACCATATCTGTCTTGTAAAGAAAACTTCTGGTTTGAGCACCAACCACCTGAACTCCTGGGTCTGTTTATAATTTCAATTCTCATCTTCCTTTGGTAGCTATGCGAAGGTGTTGTGGTTTTGGTGGGCTTTTTTGTTGTGGTTTTCTTTGGGGGAGGATTGGTTGGGTTTTTTTGTTTTGTTTTGTTTCGTTTTGTTTTTTAAATTGTCTTCACTCTGTTAGAAACTTCTTGGTGAAATATCGGATTCCGATGTTGCAAAGCCTCACATAGCTGCCTCCTTAATTGTACTGTCAACTTACGATGCTTTATTTTTCCAGGTATCTTACTTCCAACACTGCAAATGCCTAAACAACCTTTTGGTTTTTTACAGAAAAAAAGTATTTTTGACATTTACTTTTTGGTTTTTTTTCTGCACCCATCAGTTCTGTTAAGATTCTTAGAGTTTAGTCCTGTAAGTAAATGAAACAAACCACGCTCTCTTATTTGTGGTTTATTCCATTTGATTCTTGCAGTTTTGGGGTCCAAAAATACCTGCTCCTGAGGTATAGCACAGTTCACAGAAGAACAGAAATACATGGGTAATACACCCTACTTTTCCCGATTGCCCTGACATTTCAACTACTAACCCCTGTGGGTATTGAACTCTCTTTTGCTAACTCCCATGTGCAGGTTTAATGAAACATTTGGGATTTCTTCAAAGAAGGCTGAGAAGAATTTGATGTGCAGAGAGTTCTCCAAGCAAGCAGCATTCAGGCACAATAATCCAACCCCATATGCATCTCTGTTTTTTTGATGGAGAGATCTTTTGTGCCCTCAGTGATGCTGTTTGCATCAGTGCTATTTCTTCTGGACATTTCTGCTCCTGATTTAATGTCATTCTTATATTACTTTTTGAGTTTTAGTCCCTTTCCTGCTTTGAAAAGAGAAATACAGCAGAATATCTGAGATAACTTTTAAGAGAGCTTTTGCTACATCTAGTGGCAGAGTCTTTGATGTGCCTGAGGAAAAGGCAATTTAGAAAAGAGCCAATCTCTGTTTAGAACTCTTACTCTAATGAAACCCAATTTGCCTTCATATTGCTTTCTGTTTACCTTTGACTTGCAAAGCTCTAATATTATTGCCTGGCATGGCTTTTCTCAATTCTGGCTGCCATCTGAGACAGTACTAGTCTGGAGTAGCTGAGATTTTGATTCAGACTGAATTATTACTGAATGCAGAGAAAAAATAAATTAGTGTGTAGGTGTGTGTAAAAAAAAAATCCCCTGCAGCTGTCATCCTCCCCAATGCAGTGCCTGTATCACCCAGGAGTGGTGAGAGTTCACCCCAGCTGCAGGAGGGTTTGCACCAGCCCTGCCCAGCTGTTGGGCCACTGCCTACAGACCACCATGTGTGGTGGTGTGTGCCTCACAGAGGGGGAAGGAGGAAGAACAGAAGTGTGGCTGCATGCTTAGAGCAAGGATGTTTGCTCAGGAGGTAAACATCTGGATTCCTGTTGTTTCTATCCTTTTTATGAGGTGAAGTGAGGAACAGGCACAAGGGGACTGAGAACCACCTGGAATTTGCTGAACGAGTGAGGATGTAGAGTCAAATCCCACAAGGCTGAGATGCAGATTGGTCCTAGCCAAATGCTAGCAAGAGAGAAGCTGTAGTAACAGCAACTACTCTTTACCAACTCCAGAGTACTCTGTTTTCTGAGGGAGTGTCTAACTTGCTCGCAGCTTTGCTTAATTCCACTGGGAACTGGATGCAGCCTTGACAGAACAGCATATCCTCCTGACTGCAAACCAAATGGGAGCAGGCCAGGTTGCTGCTGCCCATGTAGCAATATGAACTGTGAACAAGGAGGTTGGGATCGTGATGATAATACTGACAAATAATGCAAACCAGAGGTAGTTGCAAATGTACTAAAAATATCATCACTGATGTTTGAAAAGTGGTTGATCCGGATTTAAAAATCTGTATAAAAACCTCATGTGTTTTGAAGTGGAGCGGTTGTGTAAAAAAGTGGTATCAGATCTTATTATCCTGCTTTATCCAAGGCATAGTGCTTTACACTAGTAACTAGGTCTTTATGGTGGGAAAATGAGGAGCACATGCTTACCCAGCTTTACCCCAGAGCCATGGCAAGCAACTCCTTTTTTTTTTTTTTTTTTTCTACTTCCTTAGGGCCGTCTGGCGAGAGGACTGGAGGAATGCCATATCTGCTGCTGGCTTCTGTAGCACAAGGCAGCTGAGGAGCCATGGCAGAAGAGGGTGGCCTGGCAGCCTGGCTGCATTTGCTCTGGTATGTAGTTTGTTTCTCTTGCTAAAACTTAATTTGGATGGCTTGATTAAGCTTCCCTTGCAGCATCCTTCTTTGGCTTCGCAGGCTGGAGGACCTCACCATCATCAGGGAAATAGCCAGGGGAGACAGAAAGCCCTGGAGGAAGTTAAGGAGGGAGGGATACTTGTGAAAATGAGGGTAAGGCAGCATCAAACGTGAAGCTGGGGTGTGCAGACAGGTTTCCCCTTAGGCATCGTGGTCCGGATGTCTTGGTGGTGAGTGCTCCACGTATGTGGCAGAGCAGTGATTGCTTTGTGCTGGAAAGAGGATCCCTTCATAGTTATGAGAAGAAATGCATTTTTAGAGCACAGCGTCCTGTGGAAGGGCAAAAAATAGATCACTGCCCCTGAAGAAAGCCCAGAGTGACAACTCAGCCACCATCAGTGGTTGAAGACCAGTGAGAGGACTCCCACTCCTTCAGCATTGTGGCAAATGGAAGCTCCTATTCTGCATCCAGCTGCACAAGCAAAATTACTGCAGGTTTAGAAACATGATGATGAACCTGGTGGCAGATATTGCAGTAGCCATTTGAAAGGTACACACAGAATGAGGGAGGAAAAATCTAAGACCTTAGAGGACAGTTTAGACTGAAGTATTAGAAGTAAGAACTTCTACAGGAGCGTATGCAAGAACTTTAGAAAATGCTCAGGGAAGACAAGTTGTGCATTATCACAGAATCATGGAATCATAGAATGGTTTGAGTTGGAAGGGATGTTAAGAATCATTTAGTTCCAACTCCTCTGCCGTGGGCAGGGACACCTTCCACCAAAAGGTGCATTAGCATCCCAGCGTGAGCTGGGGGATGGCACAGATGAGGAGGCATTTCGATCTCAAGTTGTTACTTGCTCTTGTGAAATAATATGAAAATAATGAACAATTTCAACTTCAACAGTTCATGCTTGAACTTGTTTCAGTTAAAAAAAAAATCCTTGATGGAAGGAATATCCATACCATTATCTACCACTGGTGTGAAACCACAGGAGCAGAAAAGAATCTGTAAATTTCTTAACCCAGAGGTGATGATTTGAGAAGATAAGGTTTCTAGTATCAGGAATTATCTGTACGTGACAAGCTTAATCTTTTCCCGTAATATATGGTGGGAATCACTCCATTGCACTTGGAACTGTTCGATCAGCCCCATGCTGGGCAGCCTCTCTCATGCCTGGATTTCACTCCAGTGTAGAGAGACTGACCAGAGATAACACGCTGTCAGAGTACTCTGAGAAGCATTACAACTATTTTTTTTGGAAGCAAACATAAAAGAACTCACTAGCTCTCACAAGCAAAAAAGGAAAACAAACAAAATGGAGAACTAAAAAGCATGAGGTTTTTTTCGCATTTATTTTGAGCCTGCTTCTTTCAGGTACATAAAAATTGTCACAAGCTGCATTTTTTTTTTTTTTTTAATAATGATAGTTTGTGCTTCATTTCTATACAAGAAATACAGGGAGCAGACATGTTCCCTTTGGAAATGGGACCTAGTTTTACTTGTCTAATATCAACCACCAATTAAAAAATGTTGCTCTGTTTCGTGCCTCTCTGCCCTGTGCCACGGCTGATGGCCATAGGTGAAAAATGATAACTAGTTTCCTAAGGCTCCTGGTTAGCACAGAAGTTTGAATACATCTGGCTTATAAAAGCTTCCCAGCTTTTTCTCTGAGCAGCACCAGTAGCTTTCCCACCTCCTTGCAATTATCTCTCTCTGTGCATCACTGTTGGTCAGGCGGGAGCTCCAGCCCAGAGCAGGAGACAGCACTTCTCACCACTGTGGGCTACAAACATCAAAGCAAGCCTGGACAACGTGGAGGTAGAAACACAGCTGGCTGAGCAAGAAGAAAGCAGGCATATCATGGTAAAGATAAACCCTTTCATTCACTTGTTCCTGAACTCTCAAGTTGCTCATTCTTGGCTGACTGGGCAGGGGGACTTGTCCAAATGATAACCAAGGGATTTACCAGATATTCAGGGGGTGATTAGGAAAATTGCTTTTACTTAGAAGTTTGTTCACTTGCCTCAGTGGGCATTTGGACGTGATTAAAAACTTTATCAGAAGAGCATAGGCATAATAAAAATAAAAATAAAAGCAGTTTGTGGGGTGGAAGGATGTAGAGTTGTTCAGGCTTATTTTTAAAGGTTAGGAAAATACACAGAGGTTATGTACTTTTCAGTTACATTAAGTCCTGTAAACACTCAAACACTGCTTTTCTAAGATGCAGAGGAGGGACAGTATCCACCCATTGCATCTCTTCAGTGGTTTTTGATAGATGCAAGTTCGTCTATTATTTAAGACAGAATATAGAATACAAAAATTATGCATTTTAAAATTAAAATATACATTTAGGTAATTTTTACATTCCCTTTGGCCTTTGAGATACCTTCAACTTCTGAAACAGAACATGACCATCTCAGACCCAGTCCCTCAAATACAGAGGATCACTTCTGATCAAGCTGTACTGTCGTAGGGACAGACTGACATCTTTTCAGGCAGTCTGAATTTTGGCATTTCCTAACTTCTGAGCATTTGAAGATTTCAATCTTAGCAGTCCTTCCAGCATAAATGTTCTTACACGTAACATGAGAAATTTTTGTGAATGTGACTATTCCCCGAGATGTATGTAAGACTAACCTCTCTATAGGTACACAAGAGGCCACAGGGACTGACTGCAGAAGTCTAGGAGGAGTTTGGCTCAGGTTCAAGCTTAGGACAGGCATTTCCCTGTCCCTTAACACACTCAGTTGTATGTGTTCTTCATGTGCTCTTAGCAATAAAACAAGAGGAAATAGCCTGAAGTTACACTGGTGGAGGTTTAGATTGGATATTATGAAAAATTTCTTCCCTGATAGGGTTGTCAAGTACTGGAACAGATGGCCCAGGGAAGCAGTAGAGTTACCACCCACAGGTATTTAAAAGATGTGTAAATGTGGCACCTGGGGACATGGTTTAGTGGTGGACTTGGCAGTGCTGGGTTTTTGACCGGTCTCGATGATCTTAGAGGTCTTTTCCAACCTAAGTGATTCTCAGATTCTGTGATCTGTTCCCACAAGGTAGAGCATCATGTCCCCAGCAACTGGCATTTTTGCATTTTTGCCTTCTGGTTTTGCATGCAGCCATGGAGTCACATGAGCCAGTCCACTTCTCTTCTGGGTAGTGTTGTCATCTGGAGATGACAACTTGAGGCAGACTGTGAATGAACATGATCACTATAAAGAAACAAGAAGGAGCTGGTGTCTTTAGGGAAAAGGTTGAGAAAGAAATTTGCTTAACTGATATATCTGCCTTTTTTATTATGAAGGGATTTTTTTAAATTATGTTTGCTGATGTTTTGGCCCTATTAACAATATTACTTAACTCAGAGCTCAGGTTATTATTAGCAATTTCATATTCTGCAGTTGGTAGCTTTCTTGACTGTTATTATTAGCATTTTTATTTCCAAATCCTTTGAGATAAACTGAGACGCAGGGAAAGGCATCTGGCATTCCCTTATATCCCTTGAGGAAGGTTCTGTATTGCTTATTTATGTTTGAATTGCTATTTTATAGCTGTATATTTCTAGGTGGCTTCTTATGGACCTATTCCCATATCATGAAGTCATTCTTACAGACAATCCAGACACAGTGATCTGGCACAAACCAGGTCTGCTCAAATGTTTATTACTGTGATTAAGAGATGAAGAAATAGCACAGGCATTTATACATATGCAAAGCCTTAATAGTTAAGCAGGCTTTTCCAGGAGCAGAGACACTAAGAAAGGCAGGTTTCCCTGGAGAAAGCTCTTTCACAGTCCCCTCAGATCTCCTCTCAAATCCCACATCATGCTGTCCACGTTGCAGCCCTTCTCTACATCCTGCCCACATAGCAGCAGCAGACGCTGGAGATAATGGGGAGCAACTTCTCTGCAGATTGCCCAACTGGTGGGAATGTTGCCTTGGCTGGTGGCCATTGCCTCTTGGAGGCATCATGCTGAATTATTTCCCTGCGTGTACCTACAAGTCTTTCCAGTTACCAGTCACTGACCATCACTGAGGCCATCACTGGGAGATTTAGACCTCTGAGGTCTCTGCATCACTATCAAGTTTGACTTGAACAGTCTGAAGGCATTGAGTAGGTGCATGGAGGTAATAACCATTACCATTAAAGTCCATTGTCTGACCTCTGGTTTACCTCATCAACCAAGAGAAAGAAATAGGCACTTCTAGATTCCCACCCCATCTCGGCAAGCTTCCTTGCCCATGTACCAGAACCACTTGATCCAGTGACTCTCTTTCAGATATCAGTTCAGTGGAGTGAATCCTAGAAGAAATGCATGAATTTCCATCAAGCTCTTCCTCCATGTACCTGGTTGCATGTCTGGGAACAAAAGGAATTTGTCCGCATGAAGAAATGTCTTACAGAATTAGTGCTTGGACTGTAAAAAGGGCCAGTCAATGAAATAAAGATCTGACATAACAGTTTTTTACTAATTATTTCTCAAGGTATCATTTTGAATCGACATCAAAAGTTTTTGGATGGTATTTCATGCATTTTAGATACATTTATTCCCAAATTGCTTCTGTAGATTGAGCCTTCATTTTTTCCTACCACGACGGATTTTTTTCTCTCTGAGGTGCGGCCTCTCCCTTCCAAGTTGTCTTTCTGGCAGGGAAAAATTATCAGAAGAAATGCTGATGTTTTGTCTTCATGTCCAGAGCATTGAAAATGGGCCAAAGACTCTCCACTCACTTTCTTTCATTTCTCAATTCTTTTAATTTTTACCCTTACCTCCTTTAATGACCTTTTTCGGTTCTGCTAGATCCAAAGAGTCAGTAAGAAATGAAGCTGCATGGCAGCCCCAATGCACTTCAGCAAAACTGTGAAATTGTTTCAGGACTAAAATAGCAGCAGCTGTTTCAGATCAGGAGCTTTATTAGCCAAGGAAGAGGAGGGATCATTTTGTGCCTTCCCAGCAGCTCCAACAAGTTAGATTTTCCAGTCTAAGACTGTTCAGAGCTGATAGAACAACTAGACCCCATCTCTGCAGCAGTTTTATCCATCAACATACAGTCCAGACTATGACCCCATAAAAATACTTCTTAGCCTCATAGAAATACTGTCAGGGAAAATATATGTCTGAGAGATGTATTTGACTTCAATTAACTGAACTTGATTGTGTTGATGTATGAAAGTTAAGCATTTATCCAGAAAGGTGATATTAGCTTTATTTGCTGGCTAGATATAAAATCACAAAGACATGCTGTTTCAAATTCATGGGCAATTACTATTTGTGGAGATGCTGAACAGAATTATTAATTTTTAAATGACAAAGTGGAAGGTTAAATTATTGTTTTTTTTTTTTTTTAATAACAAAGCAAAAGATTGGTTTATGATACAATGCATTTTTTGTAAAATTATAGCATATGCTAGAAAAAATTAAAGGTTAGTATACAAGTATACAAATATACAGCTATACAAATATACAACAGGCAGGGAACAGGACCTAAAAGGTAAGATGCGAGTCTAAAAACAGTTTGTTGAACCTCTTCCCTGAGTGATGTTCCTGCATGCTCTGCCAGCTGCCTCCTAACAGGTACCTTCACCTAAGAGGACTTCCCTGGACTGAGTACCGAGAGGAGTCCATCCCTTGTTCTTTGTGTAGCTGCCCCTGCAGGGGAATCAACATGAGAAGAGATGCAGGTGTCTGCACGTGCATGGTGGCACCACGCCTTTGCCTCCAGGGGCTTCAGGAGCACTTGGGACTGTCAGAGATGGGACAGGACTTACAGAGACCTGTGCTCTTGGGGAGTGGTGGCTGCGGGGCTGATGGGCCTCCACATGTCAGCTGAGCCCCTGGAGACACCCTGAACTATCATGGAAGCTCAGAGAACAGCTCATCTGGAAATACTTGTCTACACGCTGGAGCTCTTGGCTGACTCCTTGTGCTGGGCCTGGCTGGGAACCAGATAATTTCCTCCGTAGAAGCCCATACAGTGCTGAGTTTTGGTTTTGGCAGTGGAGGAGTGCTGGTAACACACCAGTGTTTTGCCTGTTGATGAGCATCCCTTGCACCGCATTGCATTTTTCTCTTTTTTCCACTCTGCCTCACCAGCAGGTAGACTGGTGGTTGATAAGAAGCTGGGAGGGGGCACAGCCACAACAACTGAGCCAGACTGGCCAAAGGATTATTTCGTGCCTTACAACAATGTGTGCTGCAGTAACAGCTCAAGGAAAGGAGGAGGAACTGGGGACACTGGTGATTGTGTGTCTCCCCAAGTAACCTTTACGTGTGCTGAGACCTGCTTTCCAGGAAGTGTCAAAACATGAGCTGCTGAAGGGATAAAGTGAAATGAGTCTTTTCACCTTCCTCCTACCTTCTCCCCATCATGCAGGAGAGGGGAGGCTGAGCAGATGTGTAGGTCCTTGGCTGCTGGCAAGGGTCAACTCACCACAGCCCCACTCCCTGACTTTTGGGACAATTTCAGCGAGGGTGGTCAGGAACCTAGTCTCCTAAAAGTCATGTGTGTTAATGGGCTCCTGCTGAACCCCTGGTTAACAATGTCATGTCAGAGGCCAAATTTGGGCAATAGGTGATTTCTGCTTTATTTCACCTGAACTAGCAACTTTTTCTTGGCAGTTCTCCTCAAGGGGGACACAGAAGGCACTGAAGTTGAACTGCCATGTGGTTTTATTGTTCTTTTTTTCTTTGTTGCCTTATATTTTTTTGCCTTTATATTTTCAGAATAAAAGATATGTTATTAGTCTCCAGAGCTCTTATTCTCTTCTGAGCTGGTCATTCCCAGCTGCTCTAGCGCTGCAAGACATGGGGCACTGATGAAGGCATGTGGACTCCTGAGGTCCACATGTTGCAGCATGGTCCAGTGACAAGATTTCCATACACCAACCCCAATACACCATTTCTTAGTCTTGCATGAACCTGTTTGGTACAAGCACTATCTGGATGTTGTGTTCATGTCTAATGTCCACAGCTCAAGAAAGGTGCTGAATAATCTGTGTATTCAAAGAAATGCCACAAGAATTAAGTGATCACATCAACAAAACTGAAGCAGTTAGTGCTTAATTCTCTGTGGAATAGGTTAGACAAAATGCAGAAGAAGATAGTCTGACATCCAAACAGACATATAAAATCTGTCCTCAAAGTGCCTATTTCTTGCCTTTAGTTATAAAAGGTGTCAGACAAGTCCCTCAGAGACAGATGCCAAATTGTAATCCCCTAAATTTGGGTGAGTTGTCTGACCACTGATATGAAGACCGTCATTCTAAGGGGCCCAGGCAAGTTATGAGCATCTGGAAGACTTTCTTTGTAATCTGTGTTTACTCTATGGTCACTTAGAGTTTGGTCACATTTTACAGAGCATCTGGGTGTTCTCCTGAGCTCAGTGATCTGGCAAAGCTTGTTCTGGTCATTTTAACACATTAAATTAATTACAAACTTTGTTGTCAGAGAAAATATGGAAACTTAGAAGAAGAACAGTTCATCGAAAGCCACAGGAAAGAGGCAATGGGAAGTGGAAGCCAAAATGAAAAAAAAGTGGAGAAAAAAAAAGCCTAAGATCAAATGGGAAGGAAAAAAAAATGGCCTGAAAGTTTAATTAATTGTGTTTAGGAAGTGAAGATGACATGAAAAATGAAACAAAGAGAAGTACTGGCACTAGAGAGAGAGAGAGAGAGAGAGAAGAAAGATGCTGGGAAGAAAGAAGCTCAGTAAATTAACCAGTATATGCTGCAGACAAATCCTTTCAGCAGGCTCAGAGAATCTGCCTCCATTAAAGTTTCATGGTGAAGGCTCAGAGGGATTTTCAATATTTAAAAAGTGGTTTTGAAGGTAGCTAAGAGGAGATGCACTGGTAACTCTTGAAAGGCTAACGCATTAAATTTTATTATGTCTTCAAACAGCATGGGACAGCGTCTAACTCTGGGTTGCTCTAAGAGAGCACTCATGTCTTGCTGTGCTCCCTCCTCTCATTAAAATGTCCCTATCTGGGGTGTTTTACATTCTCTACTTCTCTCTCTGGTGATCACTGGGGAATATGAGACAGGTGCAGGAGGGTGGAAGGCAGAAGCTGGGAATTGTAGGGCTGCTGAAACACTGCTGGTCCACCACCCCACACCGCTGGGGTAAGACCCACTAAGCCCTTCAAAGAGGCAGAAGTGGAAGGACAAGGTCAAGACAAAGGATTTCACCATGTGGCCCCTGACACAAAGAAGGAATAGTGGTTTAATTTGTGCAGACAGGAATGGCGGATGCCATCCTGGTGACTGGGAGATGATGGTTTCTACTGCCCTGGCAAGAGACATGAAGTCCCGGGGCAGGAGCTGTTTGTCCATCCTTGAACTCCTGTCTAATGAAGAAGAGTGAAAACCCAAAGGGAAAATAACTCATCAAAGCCCTTACAGTCAGTCTCATCCCACTTCCTCCACATGCCTTGGTGTGGGTCTGATAAAGAAGGGAATACCCTGAAGGCAAGAAGAGGAGCAGCAGCCTGGCAGAGGGGCGGGACTTTGCATGGAGGAGCATCCCTGCTCCCGAAACAAAGCCTGGATTCTCGCCCCTGGCTGGTAGCAGATGTCAAGCTCTTTCCTTCTTTCTGTACTCTAAGTACCAGACTAGCAAAACAACTGCTTGAAAGTTACAAAATGAGATGGTTTAGTCGCGTGGCGCACTCTGCCTTCTAATCCTCAGTGCTCAGGGGCTCCTGAGATGCTGCCCGCTCCCTCCGCACTCATCCCCGCGGCTCGTTTGAGGACACTGCACGCTTGCGGGGGGGTTATAACACTCAAAAAGCCGAGCGAGCTTGGTGCCGGCGCGTTCCCCGGTCGGGAGCGATGCCCGGCCCGATCCCCGGCACTCCCGGCGGGTGGCAGCACCGGCCCGCGGCTCTGCTGGTCCCTTCCCTGCCGTGGGGTTCGTTTGATAACGTTTGCAGTTCTTTTGCGCTACCTAAATAGCAACGACTTTAAACCACTTTGTAGAAATAAATGTTGTATGTGTCACGGTCCTTGTCTGGACAGCACGTACCTCTCCTGCTGCCTCACATCAGAGCCTGCGGCGTTGCAAACCATTTGCAGGCCCCAGAAGTTTTTGTGTCGACCGGCAATTACACAAGTTATCCCCTTTCACAATAAAAGCATTGGGTCCAAGATTACGACAGCTATGTTCAGACACCCACCTGCACACTCAGCACACCCACCATCACTAGAGATCTTGTCAATGCAGCCTACTGAGCTCATCTAGAGATTTGGAGGATTAGCCTGATGATAGCCTTGGGGTTGGCAGCACTGCTCCCCTGACCAAAGCACTGCTTGTAAGAGGAGCTTAGAGACTGGGCTTGCATGTAGAAATGGATAGGCAGGCTGCTAAATTTGAGGAGTTCCATTGAATATTGAACTGCTCAGCACAGACATGACAAGACCTTGGGCAAAGCCTGAGAACTTCAGTTCCCAAATGACTAATGCTGTTTCAAAGTAGAAGCCAAGAAAGGATAACATAAGATTATTTTTTGTCTGTCACAACAGTAGGGTCATCTTTTCTCTCTGATAAACTGAATGGTTTAGACTCACATTGTAACCTCTGGTTTGAAGTTAGAGATAAGTACTGTGGTATTAGCCTTGTGCCAAGGCTCAGAAACCACTTGTGGCAGCAGTGAATCAGTGTTTTACAGGGCTGGATGGGCCAGATGAGGCTGCAGGATCCAAGCAGCAGGGTCAGACAGATGCTCACTTGCATTCCATGTTTGGAGATGCCTTGGAGCAGGGGACAGTATAAACTCTAATGAAGCTGCATTGCCAGTGGCAGGAACAGACCTCATTCCAGGTACTCTAGAGTTTACAACCTCAACAGTGCATTTAGTTATCACTTTACTGGCTTTAGGTGAGCTGTGAGACTAATCTAAATTTAACATGCATTACAGGGTCGGCAGTCGCTTTACAAGCTTCCTCAACAGGCAAGTGTCAAATTAGGGCTATACCAATAGATAAAGGGAGAAAAATAAAGCTATTGATGGCCATAGATTTCCCAGCTGATATCTTTACACTCTGCTATAAAAGCCTATCACCCTTCATTTAAAGAAAGTGAAAACTGTTAACATGTCTTTCAAATGATAATTATTAGGAAGCAACTTGAACTGAATATAATTAGAATCAAATAATGTGCACCTTTTATTGAGGAGTAACAACACTCAGTATCTTTTACTATTTACAGTTCCAGATAATGTGTGTCATTAGTTTGGGATCAGACATTGGAGCCCCTCCAGCTGCTGCAAGACTTCGACTCTGAGCATTGCTGGTGCCATTGGGACCCAGAGCTGCCTCTGGGAGCTTGGTTTATAGCAGATTTTGAAAAATGCAATGCTTTGCTTTGACACAAATGTTCCACCTGGAGACAGGGCAGCCCAGGCTGTACGCCTTGGTTCAGCAGAGCTGGCCGGACGTGGCAGCAGAACTTTGTGTGCCATAAAGGGGTGGACTTTGGTAAAACTCTACCCTTGGACTTTTAAGCACCTGCACCCACTGACCTGGCTAAGAGGATTTTCTAGGTCATGGTGCCCATGATACAAGCTATGCTCTGCTGGAGGGTTTCTCCAGGCTTTGCGGGACAGCTCTGAGCAGTGAGAGCCCGTCACCAGCCTGGAAAAGTCCTTTTCCAGTCCTGCTAATCTCCCACACATGACATCCCTTCCCTCCCTACCAGGGCTTGTCTACATGACCAAAATCCCTGCCAGGCAGCAGAAAACAGGGATGATTCCTACACAGTCATCCTTGTGTTTTGCTCACACAGATTCCTCTTTCCTGGTCGTTTCTTTGCTGGACAGAACCCCCTCTATTGTCACACATCTAGTCCAAGCCTGATGGCCACCTGAGCAGACAATGGAGATAGACAGGTACCTGGTCTCTGATGAACTGTCCTCATGATGTGCTGTCTACCTCCCTTGCTTGCCTAGAGAGCTCAGATGACCAGCTTAAGACTAAGCATCTACATTTTGCCAGACTGAAGTTAGCCTTCTAGTGAGATGGAGAGGAGAAAACTACCTAACAGGCATCAGCTACACAGGTCCTAGGAAAAAAAATATGTTTAGCCCTCTTTTTAGAATCACAGCATCACAGAATCATAGCATATGCTGAGTTGGAAGGGACCCATCAGGATCATTGAGTCTAACACCTTACCTTGTTCAGGACAGCCCCAAGAATCACATGTGCTTGAGAGCATTGTCCAAATGCTTCTTGAACTCAGGCAGGTTTGGTGCTGTGACCACTTCCCTGGGGAGCCTGTTCCAGTGCTCAACCACCCTCTGGGTGAAAAACCTCTCCTTGATATCTAAACTAAACCTCCACTGATTCAGCTTCATGCGATTTCCTTGAGTCCTGCCACTGGTCACCAGAGAGAAGAGATTGGTACTTCCCTTCCACTTTGCCTCGCGAGGATGTTGAAAACCTCAATGAGGTCTCCCTTCAGTCTCCTCTTCTCCAGGTGGAACAAACCAAATTACCTCAACTGCTCCTCATAAGGCTTCCCCTCCAGACCCTTCACCATCCTTGTGGCCTTCTGCCCTGGTTTTAGCCATGACACCCTCCTTTGGATGGCATCTGTAATAGCCTAATGTCTTTTTTATATTGTAGTGCCCAAAGCTGCACACAGTACTCAAGGTAAGGCCACGCCAGTGCTTTATACATAGTATTGTATAAGAATACAGCTAAGCCTAGCGCACAGCATATCCAAACTAAGCTATGCTTTTATTCCCACCACTCCTTTATCTGGACCGTTGCTACCCATTGTACTCTCCTCATCACTTCCTCTCCTTTGCAGAGCTTAGGAACCCCCTCTGAACCACCCTGGCTGTATATCTACAGGATCGTCATGGAAAAGAGAGATGCTGGTGCTGCCCTGGATCGTTGCAGAGGGACAACTTTAGCTACCCAAGGATTTGAAAGAGCTGAGGTGGTTTTTTGACTCTCAGTTACCTGGAAGCTGAAAAAGGAATCACAGCCATGCTGCAGAAATGGCCCTTGGGTGAACTCCATGCCCTGTGTCTATTTGCATTACTGAGAAGTGCTTCTTATCTTTTGGACTTTCAAACAAAAGAGTTTAAAGAAATACTGGAGTGAAATTATAGCTGGTGATGATTAAGGCACTATACTTGGGCTTAACTGTAACTTAAATGTCAAATTATAAACTCTGAAATATTTTTTACATAAACTTTCCCCCATAAACAGTGAACTAAAATAGACAATTTGTTCCATTGACTTCAGCCAAGTGTGGCACAATTCTGGTTACATGTTAGTCTAAGAGGACAGCCTTAAACCTTGAATTAACCAGGAAAATACAGACAGTCAGAGAAAACAGCCTGCTGAATCCCCTTGTTAGAAGCCATTGGCTTCAATCATCATTCAGATTGTTGGGGGAGTTGCTGTTTGAGTTTTTTTCAGGAGGACCTCACAAAATTTCAGTCATGTGAGACCCAGCACCTGAATTGAAGTGTCCAAGGGGAAATCCAGCTTTGAAGGGATTTAACCCTGGGTCACAGGTAAATATCTTAGGTAAAACAACACAGATAAAGTTCTGCTGAGCCAGGACTTGGAGAAGACAGCATGGTTATCTGAACTTCACTTATATAAAGTCTCTTGTTGTTTGAGGTGGGATTATGTTGTCCACCTCATACTGAGAGTGTCTGCCCTGATAGGCTTAAGGTGCATGACCTAGCATCCAGAGTTACATCTTGAGAAGGCAAGTATCCTTTCCCTGGAGAGAAAAGTAATTTAGAAATTAAGAGATCATATGCTTCAGGCTGTACAGTTCATATGCAGTTATAAAGAGGAGAAGCACAAGGAGAAAAGATGTCATAATTTTGTGGAGATGCTGAGGTACAATGGTGAGGCAGTGTGACATCCCCCAGGCTGTTATGAGGATTACTTGCCTTCAGAGCTTTCCCAAAGTCTCTGGTGACTGGTGTGATATACAGGGGCAGGTATTTTGGTCACTTCTATGATGACTTTTTATCAGTCATCTCTTAAAATCCTGCTGGTTCTTCACTGCCTCATAGGAATTTGGAGCATCCCATATCAATCTCCATCTCAGCTGTCTGTAACTGTGCCCAGCAGAACATCCACAGTGATTCCTCAGGCCCAGAGGGCGAGTCGCATAGCTGGACTGAATCCCTACAGATAAAACCCCTGCTCCCACAACACTGCTGTTACATCTGTGCTTCCCAGCAGGAAGTGCCCGAGGACGGTGCTCCCCCTGAGCCTTGCCTGGGCACTGTTTGGGCAGGATAAGGCTGGCAGTTACCCAGTGCAGACAGAAAAAACACTGTGAGAAGCAGAGATGTGTTAGGGCTCGCTCACATGAAGAAATTCATGTAGAGCAATCAGGGCATGAGTTATGGCCCCAGCAGCCACTGCAGCAGGGAAGGATGTGCAAAACCTTCTGCAGGCTGAATGGCTTCAATTATTGAATCGGAATCTGTCACACAGTGTTGTTACACTACAGGTTCCCCATATAGACTGTTCACCTCCTCCCCATGCCCAGCTCAGTCCCAGTCCTCACTTGGAAACCAAAAGTGGAAAAAAGTCAACCATCCCTGTTTAATAAGTTCAGGAAAAATAAAATCTGATGACTTGGGGAAGATCCTGGGTGGGGCCAGGAGTTGGACTTGATGTTCCTTGTGGGTCCCTTCCAATTCGGCGTATTCTGCGATTCTTTGATTCCGTGTCTTAAGCTGGAGTTCCCAGTGTTTCCAAAACAGCATTGTACCTCCACTTGTAGGCCTGATGGTCTTTTGTGTTGTAATAAAGAGTTGCATAAAAAAACCCCAAACCAAACCAAAACTCTGAAGAACACTGAACAATTGTTCCTAATCTCTTTTTGCTTCACAAAAAGCCCAAACCAAACCAAAACAATGAATAAAACCTTCTCACATAAACAGCAATGAAAGAAACAATATGGTGTATTTACAATTAATTTTCAGCTTATGAAATCATCTGATGAATGAAATTTGTGTCTAAGTTGTAAGAGAGTCAAGAAGGGAGAAAAGATTATGCTAGTGAAGGGAGAGAAGATTTTTATAGTGTTTGCTGCTTGCCTTTCATTCTCTGAACAGCAGAAGGAGATTAATAATATTGTCACAACAACATTAATGATGCTGTAAAATCATAAGGACAAAGAGAGACAGGATTTGATAAAAGTGAGATTTACAGCTGCATCAGTCAGTTTAATGATCTTTTATTAGGCTTAAACTAAGCAGTAAGAGTAATCTCCATTTAACATGTTTTACAGGGTCTGCAGGCACTTTACAATCCTCCTCCATTCAGAAGTGTCAAATTATGGCAATATTGATAAAAGAGTGCTGTGAATGGTTGCCTAGTCAATCCCCAAAACAGTTAATATCTTTCTTTACTGCATTGTAAAAGCCAATTACTCTCAAGTTTTGGAGTGAAATTTGTGAACCGTAATCTGAGTTGATAATGTTTAGAAAACAAATTCGAAGAAGATAAAGATCTGTGTCCACCTGCCTGAGCTCGCTATAAAAGACAATGCTGGTGCCTCTGTGTTGGCTCTGCTGCCTGCCCTCCTGCCCTAGCAGACCTTAGACAGGGCTGCTTCCCCTGCAGCCTCTCCTGGGAATGAGCTTTTACACTGCACAGAGGAGAAGCAGACCCAAGCAATGCCAGGGCTCAGCAGCTATCTTAGCACGGGGTGCTCTGCAGTCCGGGATGTTGGAATCCCACGCTCCATGGGGAGCAGCAGTTCTCCTTTTTGGCTGATCTCTGGGGCTGGTGGTGGTCCCACCAGCTCTGCTCAGCTGGTGACCCTGCTAGTGTGGGCATGGCAAATGCCCTGCCAAACGCCATGCAGACCCTTACATTTATTTCCCACATCAGCGAAACTATGAGGATTACGTAAGTATTTTGAAGCCAAATGATTACTACAGTTAAAATTTTATGATCAACATTGTTTGAAGATGAGTTGTGAGCAATATGAAATGCTTCAAACAAGGTGTGGGGTTTTTGTTTGTTTGTTTGTTTGTTTGTTTGTTTTGTTTTGTTTTGTTTTGTTTTTTTCCAGCGCCTTTCTTGGCTACCAGCAGCTGTTTATCCATGTTTTGTTTCTTGATGTTGTATTACTGGGCCCGTGGTGTAACACAAAGTCCAGCCAACCCATGACAGACTATATATGTACATTTTCTATGTTTTTTAAAGCCAAGTCTCCCTTCAGGTCGCTAGGCTTGATTTCGGGCTCTCCAAAACTTTGTAGAATTACTTACTTTCACAAATACAGGAGTAAAGCCCAACCATCTCCACTTGATGGGCTGTTTCATGGCCACTGAGCTCTGCCTTTCTATATAAGTATCTTCTTTGAGCTCTACAGAAGTAAGCTTCTGGCATCAGCGTCAGAAGAAAACTGTTTTAACTTGGCCTTTTTTTAGTCTTTGATTCTCAGTGAGACTAAAGAAAATGTAACTCTCAAACCAGATGGCAGCTCCCAGCAAACTGCACATTTCAAGCCTGAGAGAGTCCCTTGTTTAGCCAACTGTTTCTTGACACTTAGCAGAATAAGAACATCTAAATCTTTCCTAGTGAGTTCATATTGTTTTTCCCTGCTCTCCAAGCAGAGCAATACTATTGTCTCTCAGGCCAAGTGCGTCTGGCCCAGAAGAATCCAATTTAGTGCAGGCTCTGGCTCTGAGCACTTGGTGATCAAAATTTAGATCCTACTTCACCTCTCTGTTTTGTACTGTTGCTGTATTTAAGTGCCGTGGGTAAATCTTTTCTTTGACCTGTCTTTTCTGCTAGTCAAAGTGTCTCTGAAGGTAATTTCTGGGATACTTTATTCTCACTAGGCCACATTATTGGGCATTTTATGACTGAGTAGTCAGGCTTCCTGGGAAACAAACTTCATGGCACAGATATGCCCCCTGTCATTGAAAGACAGTTCTTCTGCTCATACATTGCTTAAAAAAGTCAACAAATACAGAATACTGAGCCCAGTGTTTCTACAATATTCTATTTTTAGCTGTCTCAAAAAAAATTTTAGCTAATAATTGAATAATCCCCTGACAAGAAACTAAAAATATTTCTCTTCCCAGGCTTGGAAAAGAGACATACATTTTTTTTTTTTACAATTACTTATAAAGTTTACAGCAAAAAATAGTAACAGAAGTCAACTCTTACAACTTGCAATTATGTTTGAAACACACTGCAGCCCTGCCTTGTCACCTTCTTTAGCTTGCTAACACATATAATACCCAAATAATACAATGGCAGGTATAACGTACTTCTGACAGCACTGAGTGGCCCTCTCAGATTGCAGCCTGTAGGTCCTGGGACCAGAGTGCCCAGCTGAGGAGACAGTGCCTGCTTGTGCAGGAGGTCTTGGTGGACATGCCTAGGAGAGACAACTTCTTCTATAGGACAAGCACTCCCTCAAACCCTGGCTCAGACCAACCCCAGGACCTTCCTGTGTGTTGAACTGTTAGAAAGTCAGATGTGCTAAAATCAGATGATTTGTGCGTGACAGGCTTGGCTGTCCTCTGTGATGAAGCGGATGTTCCCAGTTATCTCCTCTGGGCTCAGCTGGTGGGACAACACTGATCAGCAGATCCCAGCCTGGAGGATTGCAGATGGAAGCCAGACAGAGCTCAGCAACAGCTCTGCAGCAGAGGGAGGCCTTGTGCACCAGAGTTTTGAAAAACTGGAAAGTTGGCAGTGCATGGTGGTTCCCATCAACATAACCCTGTCAAGATCAATGATCCCCTCATTGTGCCTCTGTCCAGGGACTCTTGGAAGAAGAGTTTTCAGTTGAAGCGGTAGCTTACCTTATGGTGAAACAAGGGTCTCAAAATTTATTGCCCATTTCAAGGAATTTCCACTAAGCCTAGGGGAAGGGGTGTAGAAATTGATAGGAATTTTGTCCAAACAAGGTCTTCAGGATTGAGCCTCTGTCAATAAGTCCTGCAACGTGTTTATTTATGCAGGAAAGAGGGAAAAAGTCAGTTCAGGATTCTTATCCATCTGATCTTATCAGGGTGGTAAATCTGGTCTTTGATCTTTTGTCAGTAACACAAAGTTGGAGGCAGCCACCACCCTACTCAGCCATGCAGTCATCAGGGTCTCATAAAACATTTATGAAACCTGTCATAAACTGGCCTGATAAGGAACAGGACATTGGGTTTCAGGAGTCAGCAGCTTCTTGGGGAAGACCTTCCCTCTAACTCCAAAGCTCCTTTGTTTAAATAGCAAACATAAGCCACTGATTGCACCCTGCCATAAAAGCTGGGAGCAGGGAATTTTCACTAGCCCTGCTGCCTGCTGAATTTTGTGATGGGTACTGGCCTTCACCATTTACCTTTACCACTTGTCAGACCTAGGGTAGGAGGGAAAAGAGTTGAGGAGGAGAGGAACTGGATAAAATTATAACTGAGGAAGGGAGAAATAGAATAAAATCTTAACTGAAATAATGAAACCCCCCTCCTGTTCCCACCTCCTCCCATTACTTGCAACTATGACTCACTATGCCACTTCCTTACTTTCTTTATAAGAAAATCAAATTGACCTGCCTTGTGTCTTTTCAATGCATATGTTTTCTTTCACATTTTATTCCAAAAAAGTCAATCCCTTATAGAAAATGAGGTCTCCCCAGTGTCCACCCTGGGACATCCAAGCCCCAAGAAAAGGATCACCCTCCAGTGCTGCATAGGGATTTCTGCTCACTTCAGCAGCACAGAGCACCTCTCAGCAGCACAATGTCCCCAGTTAGCACTGTGATCTTCCTGAGCTAGAAGTTAAGTACTGTACTGCACGTGGGACCATTTGATCACTCACAGGGATATTTCTTGTTCTTTGGAACAATTATGGCCTGGGAGATGCAGTTGGAAAAGGAAACTGCTGCTAGGGTCAGGTGTGTGTATGTCACAGTCCGGTTATTTACGCAGATGACTCAAACCCTTGATTTTCTGAAAGCATAGGAAGGTCAATGTCAAAATATAAAATAAAACATATGTTTGCAGCTCAAAGCTCTGCTTCTGGTTGGCACCAAGATCAAATCTTTCTCCCTTTGGTGACATGAGGCTACAGTTCTCATGCATATTCTGCTATCTTTGATTATGGTTGTTTTTGTTAGTAAAGACACAAGATAACACATGAAATATTACTGGACCTTAGAATCACAAAATAATATCTAGTAAATCACCTGGCTTATGTTTTTCTTTTATTTGCTTGTGTTTTCTGTGATAACTTATTCACAAAGTTGAGATGCAGACCAGTGTTTTTTTTTCTGATGTCTGACTTCATAAAAAAGCTGAGTTACTTCTTGGAAGTATTTTAAATCATGGAAACTATACTATACCCTAACAAGGTATATTTACAGCTAGGGAGCCCCCGGTGGTGTAGAGGAAAACACACTGCACTGTCACTGCAGAGACCCGGGTTCGATTCCCGGTCGGGGCCCCTCCCCGGGCAGATGGAGCTCGTTAGCCCGTAAGGCAATCCATCTA